>NC_058519.1:528524921-528827951 GCF_904849725.1 Hordeum vulgare subsp. vulgare
CAGCAATTCTCTGGCCTTCCTAGTGAAGATGTCGCATCCCATCTCAATACCTTCATTGAGCTTTGCGATATTCAAAAGAAGAGAGATTTGGATAATGACGTGATTAAATTGAAGCTTTTTTCCTTTCTCGTTGCAAGATCGTGCAAAAACTTGGTTTTCTTCTTTGCCCAAAAATAGTATCGATTCTTGGGATAAGTGCAAAGATGCTTATATATCCAAGTATTTTCCACCGGCTAAGATTATCTCTCTCCGTAATGATATCATGAATTTCAAGCAACTTGATCATGAACATGTTGCACAATATTGGGAGAGAATGAAATTAATGATTAGAAATAGTCCCGCTCATGGCTTGAGTCTTTGGATGATTATACATATCTTTTACACTAGCTTGAATTTCGCTTCTAGAAATATCTTGGACTCCGCCTCAGGTGGAACGTTCATTGAAATCACGTTAGGGGAGGACACAAAGCTCCTAGACAATATCATGACGAATTACTCTCAGTGGCACACTGAAAGGTCACCTACTAGTAAGAAGGTACACGCTATAGGAGAAATTAACTCGTTGAGTGCTAAGATGGATGAGTTAATGAATTTGGTTGCTAGTAGAAGTTCTCCTTTAGATCCTATTGATATTCCCTTGTCTTCTTTGATTGAGAGTAGCAACGCTAGCTTGGACGTTAATTTTGTTGGTAGGAATAACTTTGGCAACAACAATGCTTTTAGAGGAAACTATGTTCTTAGGCCTTTTCCTAGTAACTCCTCTAATGACTTTGGAAACTCCTACAACAATACTCATGGAAATTACAACAGATTACCCTTTGATTTAGAGAGTAATATCAAAGAGTTTATCAACTCACAAAAAAAATTCAATGCGTCCATAGAGGAAAAACTACTCAAAATTGACGATTTGGCTAAGAGCGTTGATAGAATGTCTAGTGATGTTGATGCTTTGCAAGTTAGATGTGCTCCTCCCAAGATCAACATGGATGAAACTTTTAAAGCTATGCGTGTTTCCATGATTGAGAGCCAAGAAAGAACCGCCCAAATTCGTGCTAGACATGAATGGCATAAAAAGGCGTGTTCTCGTCATGAGAATCACGAAGATCTTAAAGTGCTTGGTGTGACTCCCATTGAATCTTTGTTTTCTTCTATCAAACCTAATGATTATGGGGCTGGATATGAATCCACTTTGGTTGAAAAGTGCCCCAATGATTCGGAGTCCATCTATCTTGATGCTAAAAGCATTGAAAGTGGAGTAGAAGATGTTAAAACTTTGAGTAGTAATGAAATTACTACCGTGGATTTCAAGGAATTCAATTATGATAGTTGCTCCTTGATTGAATGCATTTCTTTGATGCAATCCATGTTAAACTCTCCACACGCTTATAGCCAAAACAAGGCCTTTACCGATCATATCGTCGAAGCTATGATAAAATCTCTTGAAGAGAAACTTGAATTGGAAGTCTCTATCCCTAGAAAGCTTCATGATGAGTGGGAACCTACCATCAAAATCAAGATCAAAAACTATGAATGCAATGCTTTGTGTGATTTGGGTGCTAGTGTTTCAGTGATTCCAAAGTCTTTATGTGATGTTCTAGGCATCAATGAGATTGATGAGTGCTCTCTTAATTTGCATCTTGCGGATTCCACTGTCAATAAACCCATGGGAAGGATCAATGATGTTCTTATTATTGCAAATAGGAACTATGTACCCGTAGATTTCATTGTGCTTGATATTGATTGCAATCCTACATGTCCTATCATTCTTGGTAGACCTTTCCTGAGGACTATTGCTGTTGTCATCGATATGAAGGAAGGGAATATTAGATTTCAATTTCCATTAAAGAAGCACATGGAACATTTTCCTAGAAAGAAAATAAGATTGCCTTATGAATCCATGATGAGGACTACTTATGGTTTGAGCACCAAAGACGACGATACGTGATTCTATCGCCTTATGCCTAGCTAAGGGCGTTAAACAATAGCGCTTGTTGGGAGGCAACCCAATGAATTTATCTTTGCTTTTTTGATTTATGTTTTGTTGCGTCCACACCATAATAATTCTGTTATGATTGTGTCTTCTGTGTTTCTTTTTGTGTTTGAGCCAAGTAAAACCTTTATGACTAGTTTTGGTGATGGTTGTTTGATCTTTCTGGAAAAAGGCAGAAACTTTTCGCTCACGAAATTATTTTTCATTTTTATACAGAACGAGATTTTGACTTGATTATTTTTTATTCTGGTTTATACGCCAATTGTCCAAACTTTTGTAATTTTTCAGAATTTTTGAGATACTAGAAGTATAAGAAGTATACAAATTGCTACAGACTGGTCTATTTTTGACAGATTCTATTTTTGTTGTGTTGATTGCTTATTTTGATGAAATTATGGATAGTATCGGAGGGCACTAGCCATGGGAAAGTGATAATACAGTAATATAAGTAATATAACACCAATATAAATAGAAATCAAGTTTGCTACAGTACCTAAAGAGGTGGTAGTTTGTTTTCTTGTGCTAATGATATCACGAGTTTCTGTTTAAGTTTTGTGTGAAGTTTTCAAGTTTTGGGTGATGTTATCATGGACGATGAGATAATGAGTGGAAAGAGCTCAAGCTTGGGGATGCCCAAGTCATCCCAAGACAAATTCAAGGACACCAAAAAGCCTAAGCTTGGGGATGCCCCGGGAAGGCATCCCCTCTTTCGTCTTCACTCCATTGGTAACATTACTTGGAGCTATATTTTTATTCACCAGATAATATGTGTTTTGCTTGGAGCGTCGTGTATTATAGGAGTCTTTTCTTTTTGTTGTATCACAATCATCCTTGCTGCACACCTTTTGAGAGAGCCATGCACTCATCATGAATTTGCTAGAATACTCATTGAGCTTCGCTTATATCTTTTGAATTTGTTCTATCAATTGCTCGACAGTAATTTGTTCACCCACCGTAATATTTGCTATTTTGAGAGAAGCCTCTAGTGAACATTATGGCCCCCAGGGTCTACTCCACACCATATTTTTAGCCTTACACTTTTTACTTCGTTGCACTTTCCTCCTTCACATCTCGCTTTGCAAACAATCTTGAAGGGATTGACAACCCCTTTACAGCGTTGGGTGCAAGCTCTTTTGTGTTTGTGCAGGTACTCTGGACTTGACGAGATTATCCTACTGGATTGATACCTTAGTTCTCAAAGTGAGGGAAATACTTACTGCTCCTGTGCTGCACCACCCTTTCCTCTTCAAGGGAAAAAAACAACGCAAGCAAGTCTCCGTCAACGTGTCAATTTCTGGCACTGTTGTTTGAGAAGTAGCACCGCTATGTTAGGAACTCGGAGCATAATTGATTTATTGACTGACATCCTTTGTGTTGCGGTCGGGATCGCGCGATGGTTAATACCTACCAACCCTTCCCCTAGGAGTATGCGTTTAGCACTTTGTTTCGATTACTAATAAAAACTTTCGCAATAAGTATGTGAGTTCTTCATGACTAATGTGAGTCCATGGTATAGATGCACTTTCACCTTCCACCATTGCTAGCCTCTCCAGTGTCGTGCAAGTTTCGCCGGTACACAAAATCACCATAGACCTTCCTCAAAACAGCCACCATACCTACCTATCATTTCCTTTCCATAGCCATTCCAAGATATATTGCCATGCAATTCCCACCGTTCCATCTCTTGACATGTGTCGTCACTTTCATATTGCCATTGCATGATCGTAAGATAGCTAGCGAGTCATACGCTAAGCTAGATCGTTGCACATCCCGGCACACTGCCGATGGCATTTCCTATAGAGTCATCATTGTTCTAAGCATTGAGCTGTGAGCAAATAAAAGTATGATGATCATCATTATTAGAGCATTGTCCCATGTGAGGAAATAAAAAAGAAAGAGGCCAGAGCTGCCCACAAAAAAATATGGAAGGATGCCAAAGAGCCCAAAAAAAGAGAAAAAGAGAGAAGGGACAATGCTACTATCTTTTTCCACACTTGTCCTTCATAATAGCACCATGTTCTTCATGATTGAGAGTCTCTTGTTTTGTCACCACCATATAGTAGTGGGAATCTTTATTATATAACTTGGCTTGTATATTCCAATGACAGGCTTCCTCAAAATTGCCCTAGATCTTCGTGAGCAAGCAAGTTGGATGCACACCCACTAGTTCTCCTTTTGAGCTTTCGCATACAAATAGCTCTAAGTGCATCCATTGCATGGTAATCCCTACTCTTTCACATTGATATCTATTGATGGGCATCTCCATAGCCCTTTGATATGCCGAGTCAATGTGACCACCTCCTCCTTTTTGTCTCGCAACCTCCACCACACTCTATTCCACCTATAGTACTATATCCATGGCTTATGCTCATGTATTGCGTGAGAGTTGAAAAAGGTTTGAGAAAGTAAGAGTGCGAAAACAATTACTTGGCCAATACCGGGGTTGTGCAAGATTTAAATTCGTTGTGTGGGGATGATGGAGCATAGCCAGAGTATGTGATTTTGTAGGGATAACTTTCTTTGGCCTTGCTATTTCGAAAGTTCATGATTACCTTGCTAGTTTGCTTGAGGACGAGCATGATTTAAGGTTGGGGATGCTTGATACGTCTCCAACGTATCTATAATTTTTTATGGTTCCATGATATTACCGTGTCAAACTTTGGATGTTTTGTATGCATTTTATATATTTTTTGGGACTAACTTATTAACTCAGTGCCAAGAGCCAGTTCCTGTTTTTTCCGTGTTTTTGACCTTTTTCAGAGGAGAATTTAAACGGAGTCCAAATGGAATAAAACAAAAGATTTTTTCTGGAATAGAAGATACACAGGAAGCTTGAGAACCAAGGCGGAGGGCACTAGGGGAGGCCACAAGCCCCCTAGATGCGGCCAGGGGGGCACGCCTAGCAGGCTTGTGGACCCCTGGGGCTCCTCTTCCCTAGTTCTTTCGCCTATAAATCCTCAAAAAATCTAAAACCACGAGAGAGAGAGCCACAAAAATACTTTTCCGCCGTCGCAAGCTTCTGTCTCCGCAACATCCCATCTGGGGCATGTTCTGGTGCCCTGCCGGAGGGGGGACTCAAACACGGAGGGCTTCTTCATCAACACCATTGCCTCTCCGATGATGCGTGAGTAGTTCACCATAGACCTTCGGGTCCATAGCTAGTATCTAGATGGCTTCTTCTCAATCTTGGATCTTCAATACAAAGTTCTCCATGATCTTCATGGAGATCTATCTGATGTAATCTTCTTTTGCGGTGTGTTTGTCGAGATCCGATGAATTGTGGACTTATGATCATATTATCTATGAATCTTATTTGAGTTTCTTCTGATCTCTTCTATGCATGATTTCATATCCTTGTAGTTCTCTTCGAGTTGGGGGTTTTGTTTGGCCAACTTGATCTATAGTTCTTGCAATGGGAGAAGTGCTTGGTTTTGGGTTCATACCATGCGGTGACCTCACCCAGTGATAGAAGGGGTAGCAAGGCACGCATCGTGTTGTTGCCATCAAGGGTAAAAAGATGGGGTTTATATCTATTGTATGAATTTATCCCTCTACATCATGTCATCTTGCTTAAGGCCTTACTCTGTTCGTTATGAACTCAGTACACTAGATGCATGCTGGATAGCAGTCGATGTGTGGAGTAATAGTAGTAGATGCAGAAAGTATCGGTCTACTTGTCTCGGACGTGATGCCTATATGTATGATCATTGCCTTAGATATCGTCATGACTTTGCGCGGTTCTATCAATTGCTCGACAGTAATTTGTTCACCCACCGTAATATTTGCTATCTTGAGAGAAGCCTCTAGTGAACACTATGGCCCCTGGGTCTACTTCACATCATATTTTCAGCCTTACACTTTTACTTTGTTGCACTTTCCACCTTCAGATCTCACCTTGCAATCAATCGTGAAGGGATTGACAACCCGTTTGTAGCGTTGGGTGCAGGTTTGCTGTTTTTGCGCAGGTACTTTTGCAGACTTGGCTTGATAATCCTACTGGATTGATACCTTGGTTCTCAAACTGAGGGAAATACTTACTGCTACTGTGCTGCATCACCCTTTCCTCTTCAAGGGAAAAAACCAATGCAAGTTCAAGAGGTAGCAAGTGGCACATGCAAATTTACTTGGAACGGCACGTAGATACCGCATATAGGTAGGTATGGTGGACTCATATGGAACAACTTTGGGTTTATGGAAGTGGATGCACAAGCAGTATTCCCGCTTAGTACAAGTGAAGGCTAGCAAAAGACTGGGAAGTGACCAACTAGAGAGTGACAACAGTCATCAATATGCATTGAAATTAACCAATGTTGAGTGCAAGCATGAGTATGATATAAATCACCATAAACATGAATATCGTAGAGGCTATGTTGATTTTGTTTCAACTACATGCATGACCATGTGCCAAGTCAAGCCACTTGAATCATTCAAAGGAGGATACCAACCTATCATACTACATCATAATTATTTTGAAATTCATGTTGGCATCCAAGACAAACCATTATAAGCTCCTAGCTAATTAAGCATGGCATCAGAAACTATTATCTCTAAGTTGTCATTGCAAACATGTTTCTCTCATAACAATGCTGAATTAGGAACGATGAGCTAGTCATATTTACAAAAACAAAATAGGTCGAGTTCATACCAGCTTTTCCAGGCTCAGTCACTTCATCATATATCGTCATTGTTGCCTTTCACTTGCACGACCGAATGATGTGAATAATAATAAGAGTGTTCGTGCATTGGACTAAGCTGGAATCTGCAAGCAAACTCAGAGGAGAAGACAAAGTAATACGGGCTCTCTGATAGATAAACAATAATGCATATGAGAGCCACTAATCATTTTAATCATGGTGGTCTACCTTGACCCAAAGAAAAAGAAAACTATTTACATGGGAAAGCTCCCAACAAGCAAAAGAAAAACGGGAAATCTTTTTGGGTTTTCTTTTTAATTACCACTAAGCATGCTGGAAAGTAAACTTACAACTAATTTTTTTTGTTTTTCTCATTTTTAAACGAACACACGAGAAGAATGCAAGAAAAAGAAATAAACTAGCATGGATGATACAATGGAAAAGTGTGAACACCGACTATCAAAGTGAATGTGTGAGCATGAATATAAAGTCGGTGAGAAACACGTACTCCCCCAAGCTTAGGCTTTTGGCCTAAGTTGGTCTAGTTCCACGGCTGGTCCGGGCGATATCCAAAATCATAATGGGGGTTGTACTGGGACGCGGCCGCTACCGCCTGAATAGCTGCCTTACGGAGGCGAGCAGCCTTCACCTCCCTCTCATACTCCTCTGCCTCTCCTCTGGTTATGTAATATCTCTGTTTTCCCTAAAAGTCAAAGAAGGCAGGAGCAGGAAGGGTAATATGGAAAACACGTTGTTAGTTAAATATTAACCGGTATAGGAGGAATTCATTATCCCTCTCAAGGAACTGATAACGTATCATAGCGACGCGATCAAGGAAAGCTGTGTGGAGCGGGGGATCTCCTGTGCGGATGGGTATTCCAAGAGAGTTTTCTATTCAAGTGGCATAGATCCCACAAAAGAAATCCCCTTCATTAGCATTATTAATTAGCCTCCTAGCAATTATAGCTCCCATGTTGAAACTTCTATCACCCGTTATTGCGCTCTTAAGAATACTAAGATCAGGTGCAGAGAGATGACTATGGTCATGCTTGCCGTTAATGCATCTACCTATGAAGAGGGAAAAATAATGTAAGGCAGGAAAACGAATGCTCCCCATGGTAGCCTGCGTAATATCTCTAGTTTCTCCAACAGTTATACTAGAAATAAAATCTCTAACCGAAGACTTAGGAGGGTCATTGGGACTACCCCAATCAGGTATCTTGCAAATTCTATTGAAATCCTCTAAATCCATAGTATACGATTTGTCATAAAGATCAAACAGTATGGATGTGTCACGGCCAACTGAAAATTTGAATCTACGAACAAAAAAGGCAGTGAGTGTAGTATACTGTTCACATTTATTGGAGATGAATTCTTCGAGCCCGACATTGCGAACAAATGTATCAAACTCATCCTTTAAACCTGCATCAATCATGAATTCATCGCAAGGCCATTCACATGGTTGCACCGGTGCGTTCCTCTGTTGATAAGGATCGGGCTCCCGAATCGCGAGACAGGGACCCCTTTTGCTTGAGGAACCACCATGATAATTCTTCCTGAACATCTTCCTTTTTCTGAAATAATTCTGAATTTTTTAGTGACTCAAAATAAAAGTGAACAAAGCTTAACAAAACTCATAGCAACTACTCCTACAAGTGCCTAGAGGCCATATCATGCATCAAAACTACTTGGGACCAACTAAAATTAACATGCAAAGCTCAAGAACAGGGTCACCAAGGTAGCAATAATATGCAATGCATAAAGGACTAGAATAAAAACTAATTGGACCAATGGAGGAGTCACATACCAAGGAACAATTCCCCAAAATAGTTTGGTGAATGGGGCTTTGCACAAGGAGATCGAAAAATGCAGCAAAATGAGCAAGAACACGGGTTTGAGCTGTGGTACGATTTTTTCTAGAGGTAGACGAAGGAGATGGGTGCTGGAATAAGTGGAGGGGGGCCACGTGGGTCCCACAAGCCTGCCAGGCGTGCCCACGGGGGGTGGGCGCGCCTCCTGGGCTCGTGGCCCCCTGGTGCATCCCTCTGACTAGTTATCTATCTCACAAATTCTTAAATATTCCAGAAAAAATCATACTTGAATTTCAGGACATTTGGAGAACTTTTATTTTCAGGTCATTTTTTTATTGAATGGATAATGCAGAAAATAGGAAAATAATGCTATATTTATTATTTTTCTACTAAATAACAGAAAGTAAGAGTTGGGAACAGAAGGTTGTGACTTCTAGATTCATCCATCTCATGGTCATCAAAAGAAATCCGTCAATGAGGTTGATCAAGTCTCCTTGACAAACTTTTTTTCGAATCACATAAAACCGGAGAATTTTCGAATAATCACTAGGTTACCTCAACAGGGATGTGCATATCCCCAATAACAAGTATATCATATTTCATCTTGACAGTAGGTATAGGGAGTTCAAAGCTTCCAATAATAATTGATGGAGATTTTTCAATAGCATTAATGCAATGAACTCGATATTGTTTCTTCGGAAAGTGCACTGTGTGCTCATTACCATTAACATGGAAAGTGACATTGCCTTTGTTGCAATCAATAAGAGCCCCTGCAATGTTTAAAAAGGGTCTTCCAAGGATGACTACCCTGGCATCATCCTCGGCAATATCAAGAATAACAAAGTCCATTAAGATAGTAACGTTCGCAACCACAACAGTCACATCCTCGCAAATGCCGATAGGTAAAGCAGTTGATTTGTCGGCCATTTGCAAATAAATTTCAGTAGGTGTTGATATGTCTCCATCGTATCTACTTTTCCAAACTCTTTTGCCCTTGTTTTGGACTCTAATTTGCATGATTTGAATGGAACTAACCTGGACTGACGCTGTTTTCAGCAGAATTGCCTTGGTGTTATTTTTGTGCACAAATCAAAGTTCTCCAAATGTCCTGAAAATTTACGGGGAGCAGTTTTGGAAAGTATCAAAAATATCTGCGCCAAGTTCCACCTCAGGGGGTGGGCCAGTGGGCCACAAGCCCCTGCTCCGCCACCACCCCCCTGGTGTTGGTGGGCAGGCTTGTGGGGCCCACACGGCCCTGTCGCCCAACTCCAGCTCTATAAGTTGCCTTTCGTCCAAGAAAAATTAAAAGAGAAGTTTTCGTCACGTTTTCGATACGGAGGCGCCACCACCACCTGTTCTTCATCTGGAGGGCAGATCTGGAGTCCGTCTTGGGCTCCGGAGAGGGGAAATCGTCGCCATCGTCATCATCAACCTTCTTCCCTCTCCAATTCCATGAAGCTCTTCGTCGTTCGTGAGTAATCTATTCGTAGGCTCGCTGGGCGGTGATGAGTAGGATGAGATCTATCATGTAATCGAGTTAGTTTTGATGGGGATTGATCCCTAGTATCCACTATGTTTTGAGATTGATGTTGCTACTACTTTGCCATGCTTAATGCTTGTCACTAGGGCCCGAGTGCCATGATTTCAAATCTGAAATTATTATGTTGTCGCCAATATATGTGTGTTTTAGATCCGATCTTGCAAGTTGTAGTTACCTACTATGTGTTATGATCCGGCAACCCCGGAGTGACAATAACCGGAACCACTCCCAGTGATGACCATAGTTTGAGGAGTTCATGTGTTCACCAAGTGCTAATGCGTTGGTCCGGTTCTTTATTAAAAGGAGAACCTTAATATCCCGTTGTTTCCTTTTGGACCCCGCTGCCACGGGAGGGATGGACAATAGATTTCATGCAAGTTCTTTTCCCTAAGCACGTATGACGACACACGGAATGCATGCCTACATCACATTGACGAACGGGAGCTAGCCACATATCTCTCCATGTTATAGATGTTGCATGATGAATATCATCCAAACAAATCACCGACCCATTGCCTACAAGTTTGTCCTACTACTGTTGTTACTTGTGTTGCTCTACTGCTCCTGCTACTGATGCTACTGTTGTCACTTGTCTTGCTCTGCTGCTGCTACTATTGTTGCTACTGATGTTACTTGTCTTGCTCTGCTGCTGCTACTACTGTTGCTACTGCTGTTACTTGTCTTGATCTGTTGTTACTGTTGCTACTACTTTCACTTGCTACTGTTGCTACTTGCTACTGCTGTCACTGCTGATGTTCCTTGCCACTGCTATTACTCGTTACACTGCTACTACCTGCTACATTGTTGATTCGCCAGACCGTTGACTGGAATTGACAACTTCCGTCAACGCGGCAACGGAAGCTCCATTGATACAATCGTTAGGAATAGTCTGCCGTCAACAGATCGTTTCTGACACCGTTGTTATCATATTACTTTGCTGTTACTACTGTGCTTGCAGATACTGATCTTTCAGGTGTAGTTGAATCTAACAAATTCAGCTGCTAATACTCGAGAGTATTCTCTCACCTCCTTTAGGCGATCAACAAATTGGGTCGAATACTCTACCCTCGAAAACTGTTGCGAACCCACGCGCTGGTGCGCCGTCAACAACATTCTTCTAGTTTGATTACTGGGGAGTGCTATCAGCATTTTTCTGGTGTCGTTGCAGGGGAAGGTTTGTTATCATAAGCATTCGTCTAGCTAACGCAAGAGATTGCAGATCAGCATTTTTCTGGCGCCGTTGCTGGGGAGGTATTGCTATATTCTCTGAGTTACTTGGGATTTATATATGTTGATCACTATGAAGAATCTAAAGGATCCGAAGACCAAAGTCTTGCCCTCAACTACGAGGGGAGGTAAGGAATTGCCATCTAGCTCTGCACTTGATTCACCTTCAGTTATGAGTAAGTTTGCGACTTCACCTCCTGCTAGAAATCTTGATATGTCACCTATGCCTGATGATACTGTGCTTGATACTATGCCTGATGATACTATGCTTGATACTATGCCTGATGATACTATGCTTCATACTGCTAGAGATGCTATGCTTGATACTGCTTTGCCTGATGATGCTAGAGATGCTATTTTGCCTGATGATGCTATGCTTGATACTGCTAGAGATACTCATTTGCCTGATGTTCCACTAGGAGTGTTCCTTGATGGTCATATTGCTAGAGTTACTGCCAATGCTCGTGATGCTCCTGAAACTGCCGATACTATTGAGATAGAACCTGCTTTTGCTCCTGTTAGATCTAGCTCTCCTAAATATGAATTGCCTGATATACCTGAGGGTTACGTTATGGAGGGAGAGATAGATGAGGATTTTCTTGCATGTAAGGATGCCTATGACGCTGAGAAATTACTTCTCAAGTGGAAGGAAAAATCTCGGGAAGCTAGGATGAAAAATGACCCGAAGTTTGCCACTTCGCCTATCTTTGTCACCGATAAGGATTATGAATTCTCTGTCGACCCTGAGATAATCTCTTTAGTCGAATCTGATCCTTTTCACAGTTATGAGTCTGAGACGGTCATAGCCCATCTTGCCAAACTATCCGAAATATCCAACCTTTTCACTAATGAGGAGAAGATCCGCCGCTACTATATCCTTAAGTTGTTTCCTTTCTCTCTAAAGGATGACGCTAAAGCCTGGTTCACCTCTCTTGCTCCTGGATGTGCACGTAGTCCCCAGGAGATGGTCTATTACTTCTGTGAGAAATATTTCCCTGCCCATAAGAAGCAAGCTGCCTTGCAGGAAATATACAACTTCTCTCAACTCCAAGAAGAGAGTCTTCCACAAGCTTGGGGGAGGCTCATCCAGCTACAGAATGCTTTGCCTGATCACCCTCTTAAGAAGAACGAAATACTTCATATCCTCTATAACGGACTTACCGATGCCTCTAGAGACCACCTAGATAATTGTGCTGGTTGTGTTTTTAGGGAATGAACTGTAGAACAAGCAGAGACCCTACTGAATAATCTCTTGATCAACGATAATGCTTGGACTATTCCCGAACCACCTCCTAATCCAACTCCTAAGAAAATAGGTATTCTATTCCTCAGTCCCGAAGATATGCAAGAAGCCAAGAAATCTATGCAAGAGAAAGGCATTAGATCTGAAGATGTCAAAAATCTACCACCTATCGAAGAGATCCATGGTCTCGATAACCCGATACAGGTAGTGGAAGTGAATTCTCTGCGTAGGTTTGATGAGAGTGATATTCCTTTTGATAAACCTGCTAGCCTATGCTTTGATGAATTTGACAACTTTGTTGCCAAACAACAGAGTTTCAATGATTATGTTAGCAGACATTTGGAACAAAGTACTCGTATGCTTAGCCATCTAAGTGCTTGTGTAGACAGAAATGTCAATGCTCTGAAGCTTCTGAGTAAACATGCCTCTATGATTACTACTCAGGTAGAACAAGTACTTAAAGCTCAGAATGACCTGCTCAATGAATTAAATGACAACTCTATCAGAATCATTACTAGAGGAGGCAAAATGACTCAGGAACCTTTGTATCCTGAAGGTCATCCTAAGAGAACTGATCAAGATTCTCAAGGAATCAATGCTGATACACCTAGTCATCCTAAGGAGAAGGAGAAGGATGATAGAAACCTACATGCCAGTTCACCAAATACTATCACTCCTGAAGAACCTAATGATATTACTGCGTCTGATGCAGAAACACAATCAGCTGATGAACATGAACCTGGTGACAATATGGACAGTGATGTTCATAATAATGCTCAACCTAGCCATGACGAGGATGTGGAGATTGAACCTATGGTTAATCCTGATAATCCACAACCTAAGAGATACGACAAGAATGACTTCACTGCTAGGAAGCATGGTAAAGAAAGAGAGCCATGGGTTCAGAGACCTATGCCCTTTCCTCCTAAGCCATCCAAGAAAAACGATGATGAGTATTTTGAGCGCTTCGTTGAGATGATAAGACCCGTCTTTCTGCAGATGCGGTTAACTGATATGCTCAAGATGTCTCTGAATGCCAAGTACATTAAAGATATCGTGACTAATAAACGGAAGATACCAGATCTTGAGATCTCCACCATGCTTGCCAATTATACTTTCAAAGGTGGAACTCCTAAGAAACTTGGTGATCTCGGAGTGCCCACTATACCTTGCTCCATTAAAGGAAACTACGTAAGAACTGCCTTATGTGACCTTGGAGCCGGTGTTAGTGTTATGCCGCTCTCTCTTTATCGTAGACTTGAGTTGGATAAGTTGACACCCACTGAAATTTCTCTGCAAATGGCCGACAAATCAACTGCTTTCCCTATCGGCATGTGTGAGGATGTGCCTGTTGTGGTTGCTAACACCACTATCTTAACATACTTTGTTATCTTGGATATTCCCGAGGACAATGCCATGGCTGTCATCCTCGGAAGACCCTTTTTAAACACTGCAGGGGCTGTTATAGATTGCAACAAAGGCAATGTCACTTTCCATGTCAACGGTAATGAGCACACAATGCACTTTCCGAAGAAACGATATCCAGTACATTGCATCAATGCTATTGAAAAGACTTCATCGATTCTCATTGGGAGCTTTGAATGCCCTATTCCTCGTTTCAAGATGAAGTATGTTGGCTTGTTGGGGAGATACATATCCCCATTGAGGTGACTTAGTGGCTATTCGAAAATTCTCTGTTCTCTCTTGCGATTCGAGAAAGTTTTGTCATAAGGACTTGATCAATCCCATTGACGGATTTCTTTCGATGACCATGAGACGGATGAATCAAAGAGTCACATACCTCTGTTTTCAGTTTTCATTTTCTGTTGCTTAGAAGAAAAATGATGGAATTAGTTTAGCTTTTCCTGTTTTCTGTTTCAGCGTCCCGGAGAAAAATACCTCGAAAATAAAAGTTCTCCGATGGTCCTGAAAATTTAATATGATTTTTTCTGGAATTTTTGAAAATTTCTGGGCCTAAGAGTTGGCCAGGGGGCCTGACCAGTGGGCCACAAGCCCTTGCTCCGCCACCACCCCCCTGGTGGCGTGGTGCAAGCTTGTGGGGGCCACAGGCACCCCCTCCACTCATTCCAGCTCTCAGCCTCTTCTTCCACCTCCAGAAAAAATGTTTCGTAGCTCAAACCCGTGTTCTTGCTCATTTGGCTGTGATTTTCGATCTCCTTGCTCAAAGCACCATTCTCCGAACCGTTTTGGGGAAATTGCTCCTTAGTAGGTGACTCCTCCATTGGTCCAATTAGTTTTTGCTCTAGTGCTTTATCCTTCGCATATTCTTGCTACCTTGGTGACCCTGTTCTTGAGCTTGAAAGGTTGATTTTAGCTGGTCCCAAGTAGTTTTAGCGCGTGATACGGTCTCTAGGCACTAGTAGGAGTAGTTGCTACAAGGTGTGGTGGGTCTTTATTCACTTTTCTCTTGAACTTCAAAAATTTCAGCATAAGGAAATTATGTTCAGGAGGAAGTTTCATGGTGGTTCCTCAAGTAAGAAGGGTCCTCGTCTCTCTTTTCGGGAGCCCGAACCTTTTCAACTAAGGGACGCACCGGTACAACCATGTGAATGACCTTCCGATGAGTTCATGATCGAAGCAGGCTTCAAGGATGAGTTCGATGCACCTGTCCGCAATGCCGAGTTAGAAGAATTCCTCTCAGATAAATGTGAACATTATGCTATGCTCACAGCCTCTTTCGTGTGTAGATTTAAATTTTTAGCTGGCCGTGAATGATCCATACTGTTTGACCTGTACGATAAATCATATACCGTGGATCTGGAGGATTTCAATAGGATTTGCAAGATACCCGATGGGGGTAGTGTTAATGATCCTCCTAAGTCTTCGGTCAGAGACTTTGTTTCCAGTATAACTGTGGGAGAAATCAGAGATATCACGCAAGCCACCATAGGAAGCATCCATTTCCCTGCCTTGCACTACCTTGCCCTCTTCATAGGTAGGTGCATTAACGGCAAGGGAGCACATTGTCACCTATGCGCCTCCGACCTTAGTATCCTTAAGACTGCAGTAACAGGTGACAGGAGCTTCAATATGGGAGCTATAATAGCAAGGAGGCTGAATAAAAATGCCAGCGAGGGGGATTTCCTTGGTGGAGTTTATGCTACACGCTTAGCAAATTTTCTGGGAGTATCCATCCGTCTAGAAGACCCTCCTCTCCGTACAGCCTACCTTGATCGTGTCGCTCTAACACGCTACCAGTTCCTTGAGAGAGATCATGGATCCCTCCTATACCGCTTGATATTTAACCGACAGCGTGTTTTCCATATTACCCTTCCTGCTCCTGCTTTCTTTGACTTTCAGGTAAAACGAAGATACTACATAACCATAGGAGAGGCAGAGGAGTATGAGAGGGAGGCGACTGCTGCTCGACTTCGTGAGGCAGCTATTCAGGCAGTGGTTGCAGCACTCCCGTATAACACCCATTATGACTTTGGGTTTCGCCAGGATCATCCATGGGAGTAGACCAAGCTAGGCCAAAAGCCTAAGCTTGGGGGAGTACGTGTTCTCACCGACTTTACATTCATGCTTATGCTTTCACTTTGTTAGCCGGTGTTTACACTTTGCCGCTATATTATCCATGCTAGTTTCTTTTCGTTTTCTTGTTTTCTTGTTTTGTGTCCTTTTGAGAAAACCAAAAAGATTTTTCTTTCTTCTTTTGCTTGTTGGGAGCTTACCCGTGTAAATAGCTTTCTTTTTCTTTGTGTCAAGGTACAAGATATTGGTTACAATGCTTATTGGTTCTTGCATGCTTACATGTTTAGCTTTCAAAGAGCCATATTAGTTTGTCTTCTCCTTTGTGTTTTCCTGCAGATTCAGCTTAGTCCAATGTGCTTATTATCATTTTCATCGTTCGATCGTGCAAATGAAAGGCAACAATGATGATATATGATGAAGTGACTGAAACTGAAAAGCTGGTATGAACTCTATCTATTTTGTTTTTGTAAATATGACTAGCTTGTCGACCCAGATTTAGCTTTGTTGTGAGAGAACCATGTTTGCAATGACAACTTAGAGATCATAGTTTCGGATGCCATGCTTATTTAGCTGAGAGCTTATAATGGTTTGTCTTGATTGCCAACATAGATCTTGAGATGACTATGATGTAGTATGATAGGATGGTATTCTCCTTTGAATGTTTCAAGTGGCTTGACTTGGCGCATGTTCATGCATGTAGTTCAAACAAAATCAACATAGCCTCTATGATGTTCGTGTTCATGGTGATTTATATCCTGTTCATGCTTGCATTCAATGTTAGTCAAACTCATTGCATCTTGATGACCGTTGTCGCTCTCTAGTTGGTCGCTTCCCAGTCTTTTGCTAGCCTTCACTTGTACTACGCGGAATACTGCTTGTGCATCCACTTCCATAAACCCAAAAGTTTTTCCATGAGAGTCCACCATACCTACCTATTTGCGGTATCTACCTGCCGTTCCAAGTAAATTTGCATGTGCCATTGTCTAAACCTTCAAGAAATAATCTATTTTGCATGCCCGAACTGCTCATGTGGTGATAGAGGGCTATTGGTATCTTCCATGCTAGGACTGTTATCCTTGACATGTGTTTATTCACAGTCATTCACGAGAAAGGGGCCGGTAATTGGAATGCCCAGTTCCACGCTTAAATTGAAAACATAACTGTAAAACAAGACTCCCCCAGATTGATGTTAGTATGGACGGTACCCGAGGATTCGGCTAGCCATGGAGTGTGATTGATTGGTGGTGGGGGAGTTAAAACTTTACTTTTCTGTTTGGGAACCGCCTATAGCATGAGTAGCATGGAAGATATTGAGAACTCTTGGTCATTGCGTTGACAATGAAAGCATGCCACCCAAAATTATTATCTCTGTTTTCAAAGCTTCAGCTCTCGCACCTCTGCAAATCAATGCTTCCCTCTGCGAAGGGTCTGTCTATTTATTTTCCTGTCGAGTCATCCTCCTCTTATATAAGCACCAATTAGAGAGCACCTCTGTTATTTTTATGCTTTGCTTTTGAGTGATATTGAGTATGACTATGACTGGATCTTCGTTGCTATGAATTACAATGTTTAGTCAGCCCTTGATCTTTGAAAGTGCTCTGCATTTATGTTTTGCGGTCTCAGAAAGAGCTAGCGAGATACCACCTATTCATATTGCTTCATGCATGTTTTCATTGAAGTTTTGGTATTTGAAACTCATTATTATTTGCTCGTTAGCTGATTATGCCAGTGATATTAGTTTACCGTGAGACCTTTGTATCACTTGCTTATGTGGTTAACTTGTGATCTTGCTGAAATTCTGGTTATGAGTTAGACATAGTTGCAATAACAAGATCAAACAGAGTTTGTCAAAGTTTTTCTTTCTCTCTCAGTTTGTCAACTGAGTTGCTTGAGGACAAGCAAGGTTTTAAGCTTGGGGGAGTTGATACGTCTCCATCGTATCTACTTTTCCAAACTCTTTTGCCCTTGTTTTGGACTCTAATTTGCATGATTTGAATGGAACTAACCTGGACTGACGCTGTTTTCAGCAGAATTGCCTTGGTGTTATTTTTGTGCAGAAATCAAAGTTCTCCAAATGTCCTGAAAATTTACGGGGAGCAGTTTTGGAAAATATCAAAAATATCTGCGCCAAGTTCCACCTCAGGGGGTGGGCTAGTGGGCCACAAGCCCCTGCTCCGCCACCACCCCCCTGGTGGTGGTGGGCAGGCTTGTGGGGCCCACACGGCCCTGCCGCCCCCAACTCCAGCTCTATAAGTTGCCTTTCGTCCTAGAAAAAATAAAAAGAGAAGTTTTTGTCGTGTTTTCGATACGGAGGCGCCGCCACCACCTCTTCTTCATCTGGAGGGCTGATCTGGAGTCCGTCTTGGGCTCCGGAGAGGGGAAATCGTCGCCATCGTCATCATCGACCTTCTTCCCTCTCCAATTCCATGAAGCTCTTCGTCGTTCGTGAGTAATCTATTCGTAGGCTCGCTGGGCGGTGATGAGTAGGATGAGATCTTCATGTAATCGAGTTAGTTTTGATGGGGATTGATCCCTAGTATCCACTATGTTCTGAGATTGATGTTGCTACTACTTTGCCATGCTTAATGCTTGTCACTAGGGCCCGAGTGCCATGATTTCGTATCTGAAATTATTATGTTGTCACCAATATATGTGTGTTTTAGATCCGATCTTGCAAGTTGTAGTTACCTACTATGTGTTATGATCCGGCAACCCCGGAGTGACAATAACCGGAACCACTCCCGGTGATGACCATAGTTTGAGGAGTTCATGTGTTCACCAAGTGCTAATGCGTTGGTCCGGTTCTTTATTAAAAGGAGAACCTTCATATCCCATAGTTTCCTTTTGGACCCCGCTGCCACGGGAGGGATGGACAATAGATGTCATGCAAGTTCTTTTCCCTAAGCACGTATGACGACACACGGAATGCATGCCTACATCACATTGACGAACGGGAGCTAGCCACATATCTCTCCGTGTTATAGCTGTTGCATGATGAATATCATCCAAAAAATCACCGACCCATTGCCTACGAGTTTGTCCTACTACTGATGTTACTCGTCTTGCTCTGCTGCTGCTGCTACTGTTGCTACTGATGTTACTTGTCTTGCTCTGCTGCTGCTGCTACTGTTGCTACTGCTGTTACTTGTCTTACTCTGCTGCTGCTACTACTGTTGCTACTGTTGTTACTTGTTTTGCTCTGCTGCTGCTACTACTACTGTTGCTACTGTTGTTACTTGTCTTGCTCTGCTGCTACTGTTGCTACTACTGTCGCTTGCTACTATTGCTACTTGCTACTGCTATCACTACTACTGTTCCTTGCCACTGCTATTGCTCGTTACACTGCTACTACCTGCTACACTGTTGATTCGCCAGACCGTTGACGGGAATTGACAACTTCCGTCAACGCGGCAACGGAAGCGCCATTGATACAATCGTTAGGAATAGTCTGCCGTCAAGAGATCATTTCTGACACCGTTGTTATCAAATTACTTTGCTGTTACTACTGTGCTTGCAGATACTAATCTTTCAGGTGTGGTTGAATCTGACAAATTCAGCTGCTAATACTCGAGAGTATTCTCTCACCTCCTTTAGGCGATCAACAAATTGGGTAGAATACTCTACCCTCGAAAACTGTTGCGAACCCACGCGCTAGTGGGCCGTCAACTACATTCTTCTAGTTTCATTACTGGGAGTGCTATCAGCATTCTTCTGGTGCCGTTGCAGGGGAAGGTTTGTTGTCATAAGCATTTTTCTAGCTAACGCCAGAGATTGCAGATCAGGTGCCAACTTATCCAATTCAAGTCTACGATATAAAGAGAGAGGCATAACACTAACACCGGCTCCAAGATCACATAAAGCAGTTCTAACATAATTTCCTTTAATGGAGCAAGGTATAATGGGCACTCCGGGATCACCTAGTTTCTTAGGAGTCCCACCCTTAAAAGTGTAATTAGCAAGCACCATGGAAATGTCAACATCAGGTATCTTTCTTTTATTGGTCACAATATCTTTCATGTACTTAGCATAAGGAGACATTTTAAGCATATGAGTCAAACGCATTTACAAAAAGATAGGTCTAATCATTTCAACAAAGCACTCAAAATCCTCATCATCCTTTTTCTTGGATGGTTTGGGAGGAAAAGGCATGGGTTTCTGAACCCATGGTTCTCTTTCTTTACCATGCTTCCTAGCAATAAAATCATTCTTATCATATCTTTTGTTCAATCTCCACATCATTATCATTACTAGGTTGAGCATCAACATGAACATCATTATCAATATTATCACTAGGCTCATGTTCATCACCAGATTGTGTTTCGGCATCAGAAATAGAAACATCATTTGGATTCTCAAGTATAACAGCAACAGGTTTACTAGCATGCAAGTCCCTATCATCTTTCTTTTTCTTCCTATTACCAGGATGACTAGGTGCATCAGTATTAACTACTTGAGAATCTTGTTCAATTCTCTTAGGATGGCCCTCAGGATACAAAGGTTCCTGAGTCTTTCTACCACCTCTAGTCACAACTCTAACAGAATTATCATTCAATTCATTAAGCAAGTCATTTTGAGCCTTAAGTACTTGTTCTACTTGAGTAGTGACCATAGAAGCATGCTTACCAATAAGCTTAAGATCATTAACATTTCTATCCACACAAGCACTTATATGATTAATCATACGAGTATTTTGTTTCAGTTGTCTGCTAACATAATCATTAAAACTTTGTTGTTTGGCAACAAAATTATCAAATTCATCTAAGCATAACACAGGAGGTTTATCATAAGGAATATCACTCTCATTGAATCTACGAAAAGAATTTACCTCTACTACCTGTGTTGGGTTATCAAGACCATGTATTTCTTCAATAGGTGGTCGATTCTTAACATCTTCAGATTTAATACCTTTCTCTTGCATAGAATTCTTGGCTTCTTGCATATCTTCAGGACTGAGGAATAGAATACCTCTTTTCTTTGGAGTTGGCTTCGGAGGTGGTTCGGGCATAGTCCAAGCATTATCATTGCTCAAGATATTATTCAATAGAATTTCAGCTTGTTCCACAGTTCGTTTCGTGAAAACACAACCAACACAACTATCTAGGTGGTCCCTAGAAGCATCAGTTAGTCCACTACAAAAGATATCAAGTATTTCATTTTCTTAAGAGGGATCAGGCAAAGCATTAAGTAACTGGACAAGCCTCCACCAAGCTTGTCGGAGACTCTCTTCTTCAATTTGCACCAAGTTATATATATCCTGCAAGGCAGCTTGTTTCTTATGGGCAGGAAAATATTTCTCAGAGAAGTAGTATATCATATCCTGGGGACTACGCACACAACCAGGAGCAAGAGAAGTAAACCAAGTTTTAGCATCACCCTTTAGTGAGAAAGGAAACAACTTAAGGATATAGTAATAGCGAATTTTTTCCTCATTAGTGAATAGGGTGGCTATATCATTCAGTTTAGTAAGATGTGCTACAACAGTTTCAGATTCATAACCACGAAAAGGATCAGATTCAACCAAAGTGATTAACTCAGGATCGATAGAGAATTCATAATCCTTATCAGTGACAAAGATGGGTGAATTAGCAAACTTAGGATCATATTTCATTCTAGCATTCAGCGATTTTTCTTTCCACTTGCGTAATAAATTCTCAAGGTCATAGCTATCCTTACAAGAAAGAAAGTCTTCAGCTACCTTTCCGTCCATAACTTAACCCTTAGGTATATTAGGCAATTCATATCTAGGAGAGCTCGGTCTAACAGGTGTCACAGCAGGTTCAACTTCAATAATTTCATCAGTTTCAGAAGTATCATCAGATTCAGCAGTAACTCTAGCAATTTGTGCAACAAGAAATTCACCCATTGGCATATCATTATCAAGCAAAGCATCATCATAAGTGAAAGGACGTGGATGTCGCCTAGAGGTGGTGAATAGGCGCTTTAAAATAATTAAGGTTTAGGCTTGAACAAATGCGGAATAAAACTAACGTTTAATATGTCAAGCACAAAACCTACAAACAACTAGGCTCACCTATGTGCACCAACAACTTATGCTAAGCAAGATAAACAACTAAGTGATAACAAGATATATTACAATAAACAATATGTCTATCACAAAGTAAAGTGCATAAGTAAAGGGTTCGGGTAAGAGATAACCGAGGCACGGGGAGACGATGATGTATCCTGAAGTTCACACCCTTGCGGATGCTAATCTCCGTTAGAGCGGTGTGGAGGCACAATGCTCCCCAAGATGCCACTAAGGCCACCGTAATCTCCTCACGCCCTCGCACAATGCAAGATGCAGTGATTCCACTAAGGGACCCTTGAGGGAGGTCACCGAACCCATACAAATGGCAAACCTTGGGGGCGGTCACCGAACCCGTACACGTGGCAACCCATGGGGGTGGTTACCGGTACCCGTATAAATTGCTCGGGGCTATCTCCACAACCTAATTGGATACCCCGACGCTTGCCCGGAGCTTCACACCACAATGATTGAGCTCCGAGACACCAACAAGCTTCTAGGATGCCAAAGCATCCACGAAGAACAATATCTAGGGTACTAAGTACCAAAGGTAGTAAGCTTCACAACTTCTCACTTCCACGTATCACCGTGGAGAACTCAAACCGATGCAACTAATGCAATGGCAAGAACACACGAAGTGGTCAAGTCCCTCACACTCAAATCCCTCCACAACAACAAAAGCTATGCAGAAATATGAGAGGAAGAACAAGGAGCTCACAAAGAACTCCAAGATCTAGATCCAAGGGGTTCCCCTCACATAGAGGAGAAGGTGATTGGTGGAGATGTGGATCTAGATCTCCTCTCTCTTTTCCCTCAAGAACAAGCAAGAATCATTGGAGGGATTGAGAGTTAGCAAGCTCTAAGAATGTCAACAATGGAGGTAGAACAAGAGCTCGACGGATAGATGAGGCCAAGGGGGAAGAAGACCCCCTTTACATAGTGGGGGAAGGAATCAGACCGTTACCCCCACTTACAGCCAGAGCCCAGTGGTACTACCGCTGGCTCCAGCGGTACTACCGCTGGCTGCAGCGGTACTACCGCTGACCCTCCAGCGGTACTACTGCTGGCTGCAGCGGTACTACCGCTGACCCTCCAGCGCAAAGATACTACCGGGCCAACCACCGCCAAGAAAGTCTTCGCAAAAATGTCCGACGCAGTACAACCGCAAATATGACAGTACTAAAAACTTGGAGCGGTACTACCGCTGGCCAGGGGTGGTACTACCGCTGGGCCAGCGGTACTACCGCCAACTCTAGCGGTACTACCGCCAACTCTAGCGGTACTACCGCTAGGTCCAGCGGTACTACTGCTCGCCACTGAAACAACCATAACTTTCGCATACGAGCTCCGAATCGAGCAAACCCAAGCTTGTTGGATTCAGGACTACAAGAGCTATGAAAATGCCAATGATATAGAGACGTGAGTCCTCTATGAATGAAGAACCGGCAAAAACTCCAACATCGAAAACATCATAGTAGATGCATATGGAGTCCGTTTTCGATGAACTCGAGCTTGTCACGAAGATGAACATAAGCTCTAAAACTCACAAAGAGAAACACCAAACAAGAACCAAGAAGTATGATGCAAGGATGCAAATGGTTTGAGCTCTCAACGTGCGATACGATCAAGCTACTCACTTGAGATCCCCCCTTGATAGTACAACAATCTATCCTAAACAGAAAACCTATCAAGGGCAAACCTATACCTTGCACCTCGTCCTCTTGAGCTAGATGATGATGATCTTGGCTTCCTCAAGATGGACCACCTTTCTTGATTGCGTTGGCTTGATGAAGACTAGTTGATTGCTCCCCCATACTCACTATGGGTGAGCCACTCTTCAGCATATCTTCACAAGTCCATTGCCACCACAATGGACGGCAATCTTCAAGAATGATATCTTCGTGCTGATCCACTTGAACTTGCACATCGCAATCTTGATGATGATCACAACTTGACGTCATACTTCATGGGTTGTATGAGATCTTCCCTTTGACGCAAGCCCATAGAAACACACCTAACCCCCACATAGAACTCTCACGAAGACCATGGGTTAGTACACAAACACGTAATGGACAATGCTTACCATACCATGGGATCACTTGATCCCTCTCGGTGCATCTTGTACGCTTTGTGTGTTGATCATCTTGATTTACTCTTTGTCTGAGATCTTGATCAACCATGTGTCTCTATGACCATTCTTTGGATAATACCTTGAATACCATCTTGGTCATCATATAAACTCCTTGAACCCAACAGATGGACTTCAAGAAGTGCCTATGGACAAATCCTATAAATGTAACTTAAGGCAACCATTAGTCCATAGGAATTGTCATCAATTACCAAAACCACATATGGAGATATATGCTCTAACAATAAGTATCATGGATAGCAGAAGTAGCATCATCAAGCACAGACGACATATCAGAATTACTAGTAGGTGGTAGTGTCACAAATTTACTCATAACAGAAGGTGAATCAAGTGCAGAGCTAGATGGCAGTTCCTTACCTGTCCTCATAGTTGAGGGCAAGACTTTAGTTTTTGGATCTCTCGGATTCCTCATAGTGATCAATAGATATAAATCCCAAGTGACTCAGAGAATAGAGCCATGCTCCCTGGCAACGGCGCCAGAAAAAGGTCTTGATAACACACAAGTATAGGGGATCGCAACAGTTTTCGAGGGTAGAGTATTCAACCCAAATTTATTGATTCAACACAAGGGGAGCCAAAGAATACTCTCGAGTATTAGCAGTTGAGTTGTCAATTCAACCACACCTGAAAGACTTAGTATCTGTAGCAAAGTTTTAGTAGCAAGTAGTATGATAGTAACGGTAGCGGCGGTAAGAGTAGCAGGAGTAATTTGTATAGCAATTGTGACAACAGTAGCGGTAAAGTAACTTAGCCAGGACCAGTATAGGAAAAGCTCGTAGGCATTGGATCGGTGATGGATAATTATGTCAAATGGCATTCATCATGTAACAGTTATAACATAAGGTGATATGCAACTAGCTCCAGTTCGTCAATGTAATGTAGGCATGTATTCCGTATTTAGTCATACGTGCTTATGGAAAAGAACTTGCATGACATCTTTTGTCCATCCCTCCCGTGGCAGCGGGGTCCTAATGGAAACTAAGGGATATTGAGATCTCCTTTTAATAGAGAACCGGAACAAAGCATTAGCACATAGTGAATACATGAACTCCTCATACAATGGTCATCTCCGGGAGTGGTTCCGGCTATTGTCACTCCGGGGTTGCCAGGTCATAACACATAGTAGGTGACTACAACTTCCAAGATAGGATCAAGAACACACATATATTGATGAAAACATAATAGGTTCAGATCTGAAATCATGGCACTCGGGCCCTAGTGACAAGCATTAAGCATAGCAAAGTAGTAGCAACATCAATCTTAGAACATAGTGGATACTAGGGATCAAGCCCCATCAAAACTAACTCGATTACATGATAGATCTCATCCAACCCATCACCATCCAGCAAGCCTACGATGAGATTACTCACGAACGATGGAGAGCATCATGGAATTGGCAATGGAGGATGGTTGATGATGACGACGGTGTCGATTTCCCCTCTCCGGAGCCCAGAACGGACTCCAGATCTGCCATCCCGAGGAAGAACACGCGGTGGCGGCGGCTCCGTATTGTGAAACGCGATGAACTCTTCTCTCCTTGTTTTTTCTGGGCGAGAGAGACTATATAGAGTTGGAGTTGGAGGCTGCGGATCCACGTGGGCCCCATGAGCCTGCCATGCGCGCCCTAGGGGGCGCGCCTCCTGGGCTCGTGGGCCCCTGGCTCCATGTATTGTGGTAATTCATGCGCCAGTATTTCGTATATATTCCACAAAAAATCCTCGTAAGTTTCTAGGTCATTCTGAGAACTTTTATTTCTGCACAAAAACAACACCATGGAAATTCTACTGAAAACAACGTCAGTCCGGGTTAGTTCCATTCAAATCATGCAAATTAGAGTCCAAAACAAGGGCAAAAGAGTTTGGAAAAGTAGGTACGATGGAGAACTATCACACCATAACACATTTTTTGGTAGTGGGGATAGTTGTGCTTGGAGGCGGACAAGACCTCGATGAGGTAGTAGATAGGGCATCGCACTAACAGTACCTTGCCCTCCTCCTTGCGTTCAACTACCAGCACTGCACTAACCACACGAGTGGTCGCTGCAATGTATATGAGTATGGGTTCCCTTTCAGCCGGCACTGCCAAGATTGGCAGGCTCGAGATAACCCGCTTGAGGTCGCGGAAGGCTTCGTCCGCCTGGTCGTTCCACACGAACTTCGTCGTCTTCTTCATGAGCTAGTAGAGTGGAAGGGCCTTCTCGCCGAGCCGGCTGACGAAGCGGCTAAGTGACGCCAGGTAGCCCGCGAACTTGTGGACGTCTAGGATCCGAGCCGGCTTCACCATCCACTCGATGGTGCCGATCTTCTCGGGGTTCGCCTTGATGCCACGAGCGGACACGAAGAACCCCAAGAGCTTGCCGCCTAGAACACCAAAGACGCACTTCTCCGGGTTGAGTCGGATCTTGTACTCGCGCAGGTTGGCGAACGTCTCCCGCAGGTCGTCGAGGAGGCTGAAGTGTTGCTTGGTCTTGACGATGATGTCATCCACATAGACGTGGATGTTTCTGCCAATCTGTGGCATTAAGCACTGCTTCATACAGCATTGGAATGTTGCACCGGCATTCTTCAGACCGAATGTCATGGTGGTGTAGCAGTAGGCCCCGAAGGGCGTGATGAAGGAGGTCTTCAGGCGATCAGCTGGATCCAGCTTGATTTTATGGTAGCCTGAATAAGCATCTAGAAATGACAGCATTTCGCAGCCGGCAATGGAGTCGATCACTTGATCTATCCGAGGCAATGCGGAAGGGTCTTTTGGGCATGCCTTATTCAAGCTTGTGTAGTCAATACACATTCTCCATGTGTTGTTTTTCTTCAGCACTAGGACTGGTTTAGCTAACCAGTCCGGGTGGAAAACCTCCATGATGAAGCCGGCTACAAGGAGCCGGGTAATCTCTTCTCCAATCGTGCGCCACTTCCCCTCAGCGAAGCGGCGCAAAGGTTGTTTTACCGGCTTTGCATCCGGCCGCACGTGAAGTTTGTGCTCGACGTACTTCCTCGGAACACCCGGCATGTCTTTGGGGGACCATGCAAAGATGTCCCGATTCTCACGGAGGAAGTAGACGAGCTCGCCTTCCTATTTGGGGCTGAGGCCAGCCCCGATGGTGACGCACTGCTTGGGGTTTGCAGGGTCGAGTGGCACCTACTTGGTCTCTTTAACCGGCTTGAAGGAGCCTTTGCCGTCCGACTGGGATGGAGGAGAAGGGATCGCCGGCTGCTCGGTAGCCTGAGCCACGAGCCGGTCAATCTGTCTCCTGTCCTCAACAATCACCATGGCGTCGGCCAGGCGGCTGTTGTCCTGTGCACACTCGAGTGACTTCTTGTAGTCGCCAGCAATGGTGATGATGCCCTTTGGACCCGGCATCTTCATCTTCAGGTAGGCGTAGTGGGGGATAGCCATGAACTTGGCCAGAGCCGGTCTGCGCAGCAGCGCGTCATACGGGCTGCTGAGGTCCACCACCTCGAACCATACGGACTCGCTGCGGAAGTGAGCCTTGTCACCGAAGAGGACGTCCAGCTGGATTTTGCCGATGGGCGAGCAGGACTGCCCTGACACGATGCCGTGGAAGACAGTGTTGGTCAGCAAGACGTCTGTCTCCTTGAGCCCGAGCTTGAGGAGGGTGTCGAGGTAGAGGATGTTGATGCTGCTACCGCCGTCGACCAACACCCGGGAGAACCGGCAGGTGAGCCTCTTGGAGGCAAAGGTGGGGTCCAGGACGAACGCGTATGAGCCCGGGTTGGGCATCACCGCGGGATGGTCGACCCGGCTCCATGTGATGGGATTTTCAGACCAATGCATGTATTGAGGAACCGGGGGGACTGTGGCATTCACCTCACGCCGTCGCTGGCGCAGGCTATGCTTGTCTTCGCCTTCACTGGTGAAGACGACAAACGCTCCGTCTTGATGGGGGTAGTCGTCGTGGAGGCAACCGTCATCGCGAGGCGGCGGCGGTGGAGCCGGAGCAGGACCGGGAGCCGGAGCTTGAGGCGCGGCCTGTGCACCTGGGGCAGCCGGCAAGCCCTCCCCTTGCGATAGTCGTCGTGCAAAGTTGCACTATCGGAGGGTGTGGGTAGAGGGATGTGCCCCATAATGTATTTTGCTGGGTGCGTCAAGCATCTGCTCAAAGGTCTGCGTGGGCAACTAGTTTCTCTTGTTAGGCCGCTTCCATTGGGAGCCGGCCTGAGTAGCCGATGCCTCACCCTCCATGCTGGCTACCAACTTGTTGTTGGAGCGCGAATCTAGCTGATCCCCCTTGCGCTTGTTGTTGTTTTGGCCACCTCAATTGTCTCCAGCGGGCTTAGGAGTAGCCGGCGTGGGGACAGCCTTGTCCGAGGCGGTCACCTTGACTCGCATCGCGGGGTCAGCCATGGCATACTTGTCCGCCTTGTCCATGAGCACCGCCAGAGAGGTGGGATCGGAGCACATGAGCTTGTGCTTGAGGAGAGGGTCGTCTCGGCAACCATCGATGAAGTACTGGATGGCCTGTACCTCATGCACTCCCTCGCATGAATCGCGAAGCTCCATCCAGCGCGTGACGTAGTCATGAAGGGATTCGTCGGGCCTCTGGACGCAGATGGCCAGCTCGTGGGGACGGCCAGGACACTTGTAAGTGCAAGTGAAGTTACGGACGAACGCCTCCTCGAAGTCCACCCATGAGTTGACGCTGCCGGCTGGAAGGCTGTTAAGCCATGTCCGAGCCAAGCCGGCCAACATGAGTGGCACGTAGCGGACTGCTACGCGTTTGTTTCCCCTGGCAATGCTGACGGCGGTGGTGTAGTCGATCAGCGAGTCCTCTGGCTTGGCAGTGCCGTTGTACTTGGGAGTATCCCAAGGCAAGGTGAAGCCTCGGGGAAAAGGCTCCCCTCGGATCTGGGGGCCGAAGCAAGCCGGACCGATGGGACCATTCTCCTCCAGAAGAGCTGACTGTGCGAGGGCGTTGAGATGCCTGCGGGCGTCGTGATCGCCCTGGGGAACGCGAGCGCCGATCCGAGCTGCAATCAGAAGGGCACCTTGTGAACCGGTGGCATGGGTCCTCCCTGGATGAGGAACCTCATACACCGAGTCGCTCTCATCACCTCCACGACGCCGACTCGAAGTATGCTCGCTCTGGCGTTGGGAGCGCCTGTCATGGCTTCCCTCGCCCTTCCGGCCGGAAGTGCAATGCAAGGAAGATCCCTCAGCGTGCTGATGACCGCTAGGGTTGCGGCGCGCTCCGGGGTTGGGTCCCGGAGACTCTGATTGCCCGGTCAAGCCGTGTCTGCTGCTCGTTGGCACCGTCAAGGAGATCCTTGACCCGCTTCTCCTCGAAGGCGCGCTCCTCGCCCTCCAAACTCGGCATTTCTACCATGGCCGCCTGGGCCGCCCGCAAGTTGGCTGCAGGAGTCTCGTAGATGGGCTGCTTGCCGCCTAGAATCTCGGCGATGACTCGGCCGCGGCCGCAGACCGAGCCAAGCCGGCTAGGGGCCTCGGAAACCGGAGTGAGGCCGTATGCGGAGTTATACTCGCGCTGCGTGGCCTCCATCCAGCGTTTCACCGAAGCAATGGTGATGCCCTCCTCCAAGATATGCATGTGAGCCTCCTCCAGCGAAGCTCGCACGTCGTTAGGGTTTGTGGAGGCGGCGATGGGCGTCTTCAGGCCGGTAAGCGCAGCCTAAAGTGTGTTAGCGACGGCAGCAGTAGGCTCAGCAGCGTCTGCTGATGCTTTGCCCTGAGTCGTGCTGGTGCCGGCGCCCATGACCATCACCTCCACGACGTTGGAGACGGTGGCGACATGGTATGGGGTGAGGAACCCCACAGACGGTGGAGGGCCGTCGAAGACGAGCACGTTGCTGGGGTACACGTCGTGTGTAGGCGTCTCAGTGATAGAGAGCCTACTGAAGCTGGCGCATAACGCCTCGACATCGAAGTCCTCACCAAAGTAGCGAGGACCATCGTTGAGGCACTGGTCGCTAAAGAGAACGCTAAGGTTCTCCATAGCAGCGACGGCGATGCTGGGAGGCGCCTCGTCATCGGACTCCTCGTCCGAATCCGCATGGTGAATAGGGACGTCGATCATTATCGGTGTTGCCTCATCGAAGGCAGGCTCCACGGGCATGCAGATCGGTCTGGACGCGATGCATCTGGTGGTGTAGGCACGGGGCCCCGCCCAGCGCGTAAAGCCAGCCAATGTCGCGATTGGCCCCACGGTGGGCACCAAATGTCGGTGAATACTCACAACATAAGCCATGGGTAGGCTAAACAAGGTAGGAACCGAAGTGGCACCGGAGGGCGCTGGGGGCGAGGTTGGTACAAGCATGGGACACACGATATAACCAGGTTCAGGGCTCTCCGTAGAGATAATACCCCTAGTCCTGCCGGAGTGTATGATATGTATGGATAGGATTACAGGTTGCTCCTGGAGCTGTATTGCGGAGGAGGAAGAAGAAGCAGCCGGCTCGTCTCTGCCTCTCCTATGTGGTTGGTGTGTGTGTGATCAGTTGATCGACCCTCTGCATGGAGGGGGCGGGGTTTTTATAGACGAACCCATCGGCCTACAATATGGATAAAGGGTACAAGATTGGGATCCGGCTGGCAGCCTCGCCGGCTGGCCAGGGGGCCCACGCGGGTCTTGTCTTGTCGCTTGAGGGGCCCGCCGGCTGCAAGGTCCCGTCTGGCTGTGGGACCCTGATACGTCTCCAACGTATCTATAATTTTTTATTGTTCCATGCTATTATATTATCAACTTGGGATGTTTTATATGCATTTATATGCTATTTTATATCATTTATGGGACTAACCTATTAACTAAGTGCCTAGTGCCAGTTTCTGTTTTTTCCGTGTTTTTGACCTTTTTTAGATAAGAATATTAAACGGAGTCCAAACAGAATAAAACCTTCGGGATGATTTTTTTTCCATTACAGAAGGGATCCAGAAGACTTGAGAACCAAGGCAGAGGGCCACGGAGGAGGCCACGAGCCCCCTAGGCGCGCCTAGGGGGCGCGCCTAGCAGGCTCGTGGGCCCCCCGTGCCTCCTTTGCCCTACCTCTTTCACCTGTAAATTCCCTAAAATCCCCAAACCAATAGAGGGAGCCACGAAAATACTTTTCTGCCGCCACAATTTTTTGTTTTCGCGAGATCCCATCTGGGGACCATTTTGGTGCCCTGCTGGAGGGGGATTCGAACACGGAGGGCTTCTTCATCAACACCATTGCCTCTCCGATGATGCGTGAGTAGTTCACCATAGACCTTCGGGTCCATAGCTAGTAGCTAGATGGCTTCTTCTCTCTCTTGGATCTTCAATACAAAGTTCTCCATGATCTTCATGGAGATCTATCCGGTGTAACTTTCTTTTGCGGTGTGTTTGTCGAGATCCGATGAATTGTGGATTTATGATCAGATTATCTATGAATATTATTCGAGTCTCCTCTGATTTCTTATATGCATGATTTTGTATCCTTGTAATTCTCTTCGAGTTATGGGTTTTGTTTGGCCAACTTGATCTATAATTCTTGCAATGGGGAAGTGCTTTGTTTTGGGTTCATACCGAGCGGTGTCCTCACCTAGTGACAGAAGGGGTAGCGAGGCACGCATCGCATTGTTTCCATCAAGGGTAAAAAGATGGGGTTTATATCATATTGCATGAATTTATCCCTCTACATCATGTCATCTTGCTTAAGGCGTTACTCTATTTGTTATGAACTTAATACACTAGATGCATGCTAGATAGCGGTCGATGTGTGGAGTAATAGTAGTAGATGCAGAAAGTATCGGTCTACTTGTCTCGGACGTGATGCCTATATGTATGATCATTGCCTTAGATATCATCATGACTTTGCGCGATTCTATCAATTGCTTCATAGTAATTCGTTCCCCCACCGTAATACTTGCTACCATGAGAGAAGCCTCTAGTGAACACTATGGCCCCGGGTCTATTTTACACATTATATATTCAGATCTACATAGAAAAATACCAAAAATACCTTGTTGTACTTTTGTTTATTTATTTATACTTACCTATTATCACTATCAGATCTCACTTTGCAAGTAATCATAAAGGGATTGACAACCCCTTTATCGCGTTGGTGCAAGTTTGTTTGTCTTTGCGCAGGTGCCTTGGTGCCTCATCTTGATACTTGATACATCTCCGTCGTATCTACTTTTCCATACTCTTTTGCCCTTGTTTTGGACTCTAATTTGCATGATTTGAATGGAACTAACCCGGACTAATGTTGTTTTCAGCAGAATTGCCATGGTGTTGTTTTTGCACAGAAATAAAAGTTCTCGGAATGACCTGGAAATTTACGAGGATTTTTTGTGGAATATATAAAAAATACTGGCGCAAGAATCAACCGGAGGGGTGGAGTGAGGTTCCCACAAGCCCACAAGGCGCGGGCCCCCCTGGCCGCGCCTAGCAGGCTTGTGGGGCCCTCAGAGCTCCACCGCCTCCAACTCCAGCTCTATTTAGTCCCTTTCGTCCGGAAAAAAATCAAGGAGAAGAGTTCATCGTTTTACAGTACGGAGGCGCCATGACCTCCTGTTCTTCCTGTGGAGGGCAGATCTGGAGTCCGTTCTGGGCTCCGGAGAGGGGAGATCGTCGCCATCGTCATCACCAACCTTCCTTCATCGCCAATTCCATGATGATATTCACCGTTCGTGAGTAATCTCATCGTAGGCTTGCCGGACGGTAATGGGTTGGATAAGATCTATCATGTAATCGAGTTAGTTTTGATGGGGATTGATCCCTAGTATCCACTATGTTCTCAGATTGATGTTCTGCTACTTCGCCATGCTTAATGCTTGTCACTAGGGCCCGAGTGCCATGATTTCAGATCTGAACCTATTATGTTCTCGTCAATATATGTGTGTTCTTGATCCTATCTTGCAAGTTGTAGTCACCTATTGCGTGTTATGACCCGGCAACCCCGGAGTGACAATAGCCGGAACCACTCCCGGAGATGACCATAGTATGAGGAGTTCATGTATTCACCAAGTGCTAATGATTTGTTCCGGTTCTCTATTAAAAGGAGAACCTTAATATCCTGTAGTTTCCATTAGGACCCCGCTGCCACGGGAGGGATGGACAATAGATGTCATGCAAGTTCTTTTCCTTAAGCACGTATGACTATATACGGAATACATGCCTACATTACATTCACGAACTGGAGCTAGTTACATATCTCTCCGTGTTATAACTGTTGCATGATGAATGTCATCCGGCATAATTATCCATCACCGATCCAATGCCTACGAGTCTTTTCATACTGGTCCTTGCTACGTTACTTTGCCGCTACTCATGTCACTGCTGCTACTGTTACTCTGTCACTACTGCTTTCACTGTTGCTACTGTTACTCTATCGCTATTGTTGTCGCTGCTGCTACTGTTACCGTTGCTACTGTTGCTATCCCACTACTTTGCTACTCATACTTTGCTGCAGATGCAAAGTCTTTTAGTTGTGGTTGAATTGTCAACTCAACTGCTAATACTTGAGAATATTCTTTGGCTTCCCCTTGTGTCGAATCAACAAATTTGGGTTGAATACTCTACCCTCAAAAACTGTTGCGATCCCCTATACTTGTGGGTTATCAAGACTATTTTCTGGCGCCGTTGCCGGGGAGGCATAGCTCTATTCTCTGAGTCACTTGGGATTTACGTTTGCTGATCACTATGAAGAATCCGAGAGATCCAAAACCTAAAGTCTTGCCCTCAACTACGAGGACATGTAAGGAACTGCCATCTAGCTCTGCACTTGATTCACCTTCAGTTATGAGTAAGTTTGCGACACCACCTCCTGCTTGAAATTTTGATATGTCGCCTCTGCTTGATGATGCTACTTCTGCTATCCATGATGCTTGTGATGATGCTTTTCTTGATACTACTTTGCCACTAGGTGCATTCCTTGATGCACAAATTGCTAGAGTTGTTGCTAGATGTGATGATACTTCTGAAACTGCTGAGATTATTGAAGTAGAACCTGCTATTTTGCCTGTTAGAACTAGCTCTCCTAGATATGAATTGCGTGATATGCCTGAGGGTTATGTTATGGAGGGAGAGATAACTGAGGACTTTCTTGCTTGTAAGGATAGCTATGATGTTGAGAATTTACTACGCAAGTGGAAAGAAAAACCTTTGAATGCTAGGATAAAATACGACCCGAAGTTTGCTACTTCGCCTATCTTTGTGACCGATAAGGATTATGAATTCTCTGTCGACCCTGAGTTAATCACTCTGGTCGAATCTGATCCTTTTCACTGTTATGAGTCAGAAACGGTTGTAGCCCATCTTACCAAACTGCACGATATAGCCACCCTATTCACGAGTGAGGAAAAGATCCGCCACTACTATATCCTTAAGTTGTTTCCTTTCTTGCTAAAGGATGATGCTAAGACTTGGCTCACTTCTCTTGCCCCTGGTTGTGTGCATAGCCCCCAGGATATGATATACTACTTCTCTGAAAAATATTTCCCTGCCCATAAGAAGCAAGCTGCCTTGCGGGAAATGTACAACTTTGTGCAAGTTGAAGAAGAGAGTCTCCCACAAGCTTGGAGGAGGCTCGTCCAGCTACTAAATGCTTTGCGTGATCACCCTCTTGAGAAGAATGAAATACTTGATATCTTCTATAATGGACTAACCGATGCTTCTAAGGACCACCTAGATAGTTGTGTCGGTTGTGTTTTTAGGGAACGAAGTGAAGAACAAGCTGAGATCCTATTGAATAATATCTTGTGCAATGAGAATGCTTGGACTATTCCCGAACCACCTCCAAAGCCAACTCCTAAGAAAAGAGGTATCCTATTCCTCAGTCCTGAAATTATGCAAGAAGCTAAGAAATCTATGAGAGAGAAAGGCATTAAATCTGAAGATGTCAAAAATCTACCACCTATCGAAGCGATCCATGGTCTTGATAACCCGATACAGGTAGTAGAGGTAAATTCTCTGTGTAGATTCAATGAGAGTGATATTCCTTTTGATAAACCTGCTAGCTTATGCCTGGATGAATTTGATAACTTTGTTGCCAAACAACAAAATTTCAATGATTATGTTAGCAGACAATTGGAACAGAATGCTCGTATGCTTAGTCATTTAAGTGCTTGTGTGGACAGAAACGTCAATGATCTTAAGCTGCTGAGTAAACATGCCTCTATGGTTACTACTCAAGTAGAACAAGTACTTAAGGCTCAAAATGACTTGCTCAATGAGTTGAATGACAATTCTGTTAGAGTCGCCAGTAGAGGCGATAGAATGACCCAGGAACCTTTGTATCCTTAGGGTCATCCTAAGAGAATTGAACAAGATTCTCAAGGAGTTAGCACTGATGCACCTAGTCATCCTAGGAAGAAGAAGAAAGATGATAGGAATTTGCAGTCTAGCAACCCCGTTGCTGTTACACCCGAGAGTCCAAACGATGTCTCTGTTTCTGATGATGAAACGCAATCTGCTGATGAACATGAGCCTAATGATAATATCAATAGTGATGTTCATGTTGATGCTCAACCTAGCAATGATAAGGATGTGGAGATTGAACCTGTTGATCTTGATAACCCACAGCCTAAGATTAACAGATACGATAAGAACGATTTCATTGCTAGGAAGCATGGTAAAGAAAGGGAACCATGGGTTCAGAAACCCATGCCATTTCCTCCCAAACCATCCAAGAAAAAGGATGATGATGATTTTGAGCGATTTTTTGAAATGATTAGACCTGTCTTTCTGCAAATGCGTTTGACAGATATGCTCAAAATGTCTCCCTATGCCAAGTACATGAAGGATATTGTGACTAATAAGAGGAGGATACCTGAAGTTGAGATTTCCACCATGCTCGCTAATTACACCTTCAAGGGTGGAACTCCTAAGAAACTAGGTGATCCTGGAGTGCCCATTATACCTTGCTCCATTAAAGGAAACTACGTTAGAACTGCTTTATGCGACCTTAGAGCCGGTGTTAGTGTTATGCCTCTCTCTCTTTGTCGTAGACTTGAACTGGATAAGTTGACACCCACTGAAATCTGTGTGCAAATGGCCGACAAATCAACTGCTTTCCCTATCGGCATTTGCGAGGATGTGCCTGTTGTGGTTGCTAACGTCACTATCTTAACAGACTTTGTTATTCTGGATATTCCCGAGGATGATGCCATGGTGGTCATCCTTGGAAGACCCTTTTTAAACACTGCATGGGTTGTTATTGATTGCAACAAAGGCAATGTCACTTTCCATGTCAACAGTAATGATCATACGGTGCACTTTCCGAAGAAACAATATCAAGTACACTGCATCAATGCTATTGAAAAAACTTCATTGATTCTTATTGGGTTCTTTGAATGCCCTATACCTACTGTTAAGATGAACTATGATTTGCTTGTTGGGGATATGCACATCCCCATTGAGGTAATTTAGTGACTATTCCAAAATTCTCCGTTCCTTTTTCTTGCGATTCAAAAATGTTTATCAAGGAGACTTGATCAACCTCATTGATGGATTTCTTTCGATGACCATGGGATGGATGAATCGAGGAGACACAAACTTCTTTTCCAAGCTTTCACCTTCGGTTCCTTAGAAGAAAAATGATAGATTTAGCTTTAGTTTTTCCTATTTTCTGTTTTTGCGTCCCGTAGAAAAGTGTCCCAAAAATAAAAGTTCTCCAAATGTCGTAAAAATCAAGTATGATTTTTTCTGGAATTTTTGAAAAATTCTGAGACAAAGAGCTAGTCACGTGGATGCACTAGTGGGCCACAAGCCCTGGAGGCGCGGGCACCCCCCCCCCTGGTCGCGCCTACCAGGATTGTGGGCCCACGTGTTCCCTCTCCACTCATTCCAGCTCCCATTTCCTTCTCCTACCTCCAGAAAAATCGTTTCGCAGCTCAAACCCGTGTTCTTGCTCTTCTTGCTGCAATTTTCGATCTCCTTGTGCAAAGCCCCATTCACCAAACTGTTTTGGGGAAATTGCTCCTTGGTATGTGACTCCTCCATTGGTCCAATTAGTTTTTGCTCTAGTGCCTTATACGTCGCGTATTTTTGCTGCCTTGGTGACCCTATTCTTGAGCTTTGCATGCTAAATTTAGCTGGTCCCAAGTAGTTTTGATGCGTGTATGGCCTCTAGGCACTTGTCGGAGTAGTTGCTATTAGTTTCGTTGAGCCTTGTTCACTTTTCCTTTGAGTTACTAAAAATTTCAGAAAAGGAAGATGTTCAGGAGAAACTATCATGGTAGTTCCTCAAGCAAGAGGGGTCCCCGTCTCGCGATTCGGGAGCCCGATCCTTACCAACCGAGGAACGCACAAGTACAACCATGTGAATGGCCTTCTGATGAATTCATGATTGATGTAGGTTTCAAAGACGAGTTTGATACACTTGTTCACAATGTCAGGCTCGAAGAATTCATCTCCGATAAATGTGAACAGTATACTACTCTCACTGCCTCTTTTGTTCGTAGATTCAAATTTTCAGCTGGCCGTGACACATCCGTACTGTTTGATCTCTATGACAAATCGTATACCATGGATTTAGAGGATTTCAATAGAATTTGCAAGATACCTAATTTGGGTAGTCTCAATGATCCTCCTAAATCTTCGGTTAGAGATTTTTTTTCTCTAGTATAAATGTCAGAGAAACTAGAGATATTACGCAGGCTACGATGGGGAGCATTCATTTTCCTGCCTTGCATTACTTTGCCCTCTTCATAGGTAGATGCATTAACGGCAAGATTGAGCATTGTCACCTCTACGCACCTGACCTTAGTATTCTTAAGAGTGCAGTAACGGGTGATAGAAGTTTCAACATGGGAGCTATAATAGCAAGGAGGCTGAATAATAATGCTAATCAAGGGGATTTCTTTGGTGGGATCTATGCCACTCGCATAGCAAATTTTCTTGGAGTACCTATCTGCAAAGGAGATCCCCCGCTCCATACAGCTTTCCTTGATCGCCCCGCTATGACACGCTATCAGTTCCTTGAGAGGGATAATGAAACCCTCCTATACCGGTTAATATTTAACCGACAACGTGTTTTCCATATTACCCTTCCTGCTCCTGCCTTCTTTGACTTTCAGGTAAAACGGAGATATTACATAACCAGAGGAGGGGCAGAGGAGTATGAGAGGGAGGCAAAGGTTGCTCGCCTCCGTGAGGTAGCTATTCAGGCGGTAGCTGCAGCGCTCTCGTACAACCCCCATTATGATTTTGGGTATCGCCCGGACCATCCATGGGAGTAGACCAACTTAGGCCAAAAGCCTAAGCTTGGGGGACTACGTGTTTCTCACCGACTTTATATTCTTGCTCACACTTTCACTTTGTTAGTCAGTGTTCACACTTTTCCACTGTATCATCCATGCTAGTTTATTTCTTTTTCTCGCTTTCTTCTCGTGTGTTTGTCTAGTTTGAGAAAACCCAAAAAGATTTCTCATTCTTCTTTTGCTTGTTGGGAGCTTTCCCGTGTAAATAGTTTTCTTTTTCTTTGGGTCAAGGTAGAAGACCATGGTTACAATGTTTATTGGCTCTCACATGCATATCTGTTTATCTCTCAAAGATCCATATTATTTTGTCTTCTCCTTTGTGTTTGCTTGCATATTACAGCTCAGTCCAATGCACGAGCACTCTTACTATTGTTCACATCATTCGGTCGTGCAAGTGAAAGGCAATAATGACGATATATGATCAAGTGACTAAGCCTCGAAAAGCTGGTATGAACTCGATCTATTTTGTTTTTGTAAATATGGCTAGCTCATCGTTCCCAACTCAGCTTTGTTGTGAGAGAAACATGTTTGCAATGACAACTTAGAGATCATAGTTTATGATGCCATGCTTAATTAGCTAGGAGCTTATAATGGTTTGTCTTGGATGCCAACATGAATTTTGAGATGATTATGATGTAGTATGATAGGATGGTATCCTCCTTTGAATGATTCAAGTGGCTTGACATGGCGCATGTTTACGCATGTAGTTGAAACAAAATCAACATAGCCTCTATGATATTCATGTTCATGGTGATTTATGTCCTACTCATGCTTGCACTCAATGGTGGTTAATCTCAATGCATATTGTTGACTGTTGTCGCTCTCTAGTTGGTCACTTCCCATTCTCTTGCTAGCCTTCACTTGTACTAAGCGGGAATACTGCTTGTGCATCCACTTCCATAAACCCAAAGTTGTTCCATATGAGTCCACCATACCTACCTATATGCGGTATCTACCTGCTGTTCCAAGTAAATTTGCATGTGCCACTCTCTAAATCTTCAAGAAATAATCTGTTTTGCATGCCCGAACCGCTCATGTGGTGACAAGGGGCGATCAGTATCTTCCATGCTAGGCGTGTTATCCTCGATATGTGTTTATTCACTATCATTCACGAGAAAGGGGCCGGTAACTGGAATGCCCAGTTCCATGCTCAAATCAAAAAGATAATTGCAAACAAAACTCCCCCTGGATTGTTGGTGGTATGGACAGCACCCGAGTATTCGGCTAGTCGTGGAGTGTGATTGATTGGTGGTGGGGGAGTCAAAACTTTACTTTTCTGTTTGGGAACCGCCTATAGTATGTGTAGCATGGAAGATGGTGAAAACTTTTGGTCATTGCATTGACAATGAAAGCATGCCACCCAAAATTATTATCTCTTTTTTCAAAGCTTGAGCTCTGGCACCTCCGCAAATCAATGCTTCCCTCTACGAAGGGCCTATCTATTTATGTTTCTGTTGAGTCATCCTCTTCTTCCTAAAAGCACAAATTAGAGAGCACCTCTTCCATTTTTATACATTGTTTTAATTGTGATTGAGTATGACTGTGACTGGATCTTCTTTGCCATAAATTACAATGTTCACTCAACCCTTGGTCTTTGAAGGTGCTCTGCATTTATGTTTTGCGGTCTCAGAAAGAGCTAGCGAGATACCATCTATTCATACTGCTTCATGATTGTTTTGTTTGAAGTGTTGACATTTGAAACTAATTATTATTGCTTGCTAGTCGATTATTCCATTGATATGAGTTTACCATGAGACCTAGATGTCATTGCTTATGTGGTTAGCTTATGATCTTGCTGAAAATATGAATATGAGTTAGACATAATTGCAAGAACAAGATCAAACAGAGTTCGTAAAAGTTTTTATTTTGTCTCTTTCAGTTTGTCAACTGAATTGCTTGAGGACAGGCAAGGCTTTAAGCTTGGGGGAGTTGATACGTCTCCGTCGTATCTACTTTTCCAAACTCTTTTGCCCTTGTTTTGGACTCTAATTTGCATGATTTGAATGGAACTAAGCATGACTAATGTTGTTTTCAGCAGAATTGCCATGGTGTTGTTTTTGCGCAGAAATAAAAGTTTTCGGAATGACCTGGAAATTTACGAGGATTTTTTGTGTAATATATAAAAAATACTGGCGCAAGAATCAACCGGAGGGGTGGAGCGAGGAGTCCACAAGCCCACCATGCGCGAGCCCCCCTGGCCGCGCCTAGCAGGTTTGTGGGGCCCTCGGAGCTCCACTGCCTCCAACTCCAGCTCTATTTAGTCCCTTTCGTCCGGAAAAAAAAATCAAGGAAAAGAGTTCATCGCGTTTTACAATATGGAGGTGCCGCCACCTCCTATTCTTCCTCTGGAGGGCAGATCTGGAGTCCGTTCTGGGCTCCGGAGAGGGGAGATCGTCGCCATCGTCATCACCAACCTTCCTTCATCGCCAATTCCATGATGCTCTTCACTGTTCGTGAGTAATCTCATCGTAGGCTTGCTGGACGATGATGGGTTGGATGAGATCTATCATGTAATCGAGTTAGTTTTGATGGGGATTTATCCCTAGTATCCACTATGTTCTGAGATTGATGTTGCTACTACTTTGCCAAGCTTAATGCTTGTCACTAGGGCCCGAGTGCCATGATTTCAGATCTGAACCTATTATGTTCTCGTCAATATATGTGTGTTCTTGATCCTATCTTGCAAGTTGTAGTCACCTACTACGTGTTATGACCCGGCAACCCCGGAGTGACAATAGCCGGAACCACTCCCGGAGATGACCATCGTATGAGGAGTTCATGTCTTCACCAAGTGCTAATGCTTTGTTCCGGTTCTCTATTAAAAGGAGAACCTTAATATCCCGTAGTTTCCATTAGGACCCCGCTGCCACGGGAGGGATGGACAATAGATGGCATGCAAGTTCTTTTCCCTAAGCACGTATGACTATATACGGAATACATGCCTACATTACATTGACGAACTGGAGCTAGTTACATATCTCTCCGTGTTATAACTATTGCATGATGAATGCCATCTGGCATAATTATCCATCACCTATCCAATGCCTATGAGTCTTTTCCTACTGGTCCTTGCTATGTTAGTTTGCCGCTACTGCTGTAACTGCTGCTACTGTTACTCTGTCACTACTGATGTCACTGTTGCTACTGTTACTCTGTCGCTATTGTTGTCGCTGTTGCTACTGTTACCGCTGCTACTGTTGCTATCACACTACTTTGCTACTGATACTTTGCTACAGATACTAAGTCTTTCAGGTGTCGTTGAATTGACAACTCAACTACTAATACTTGAGAATATTCTTTGGCTTCCCCTTGTGTCGAATCAACAAATTTCGGTTGAATACTCTACCCTCGAAAACTGTTGCGATCCCCTATACTTGTGGGTTATCAATACTCCTACTGGATTGATACCTTGGTTCTCAAATTGAGGGAAATACTTATCTCTACTTTACTGCATCACCCTTTCCTCTTCAAGGGAAAAACATACTAGCAGGAAGCTCAAGAAGTAGCAGGAAGAATTTCTGGCGCCGTTGCCGGGGAGTATTCAAGTGAAGCATATCTACCAAGTACCTATCGCAAACTCATATCTTGAATTTACATTATTTGCCATTTGCCCCTCGTTTTCCTCCCCCCCACTTCTAAAACAAAATTTACAAAAATATTTGCCTTTCTTTATATGCCTTTTCATTCGCCCTTTCTTTCGCTTGCTTTTTGTTTGCTTCTGTTCTTGTCTGCTTGCTAAGTCACCATGTCTGAAAACACTAAATTGTGTGACTTCTCTAATACTAATAACAATGATTTTATTAGTACTCCAATTGCTCCCGCCACTAGTGCAGATTCATTTCAAATTAATGCTACCTTGTTGAATATTTTTATGAAAGAGCAATTTTTCGGTCTTCCTAGTGAAGATGTCGCATCCCATCTTAATACATTTATTGAGTTATGCGATATACAAAAGAAGAAAGATGTGGATAATGATATGATTAAATTGAAGCTATTTCCGTTCTCATTACGAGATCGAGCAAAAAATTGGTTTTCATCTTTACCCAAAAATAGTATTGATTCGTGGAACAAGTGTAAAGATGCCTTTATTTCCAAGTATTTTCCACCTACTAAGATTATCTCTCTCCGTAATGATATCGTGTATTTTAAGCAACTAGATCATGAACATGTTGCACAATCTTGGGAGAGAATGAAATTGATGATTAGAAATTGTCTCGCTCATGGCCTAAGTCTTTGGATGATTACACAAATTTTCTATGCTGGTTTGAATTTTGCTTCTAGAAATATCTTGGATTCCGCCTTTGGTGGAACTTTTATGGAAATCACACTAGGAGAATATACAAAACTCCTAGACATTATCATGACAAATTATTCTCAATGGCACACTGAAAGGTCACCTACTAGTAAAAAAGTGCATGCTATAGAAGAAATTAACTCTTTGAGTGCTAAGATGGATGAGTTAATGAAGTTGTTTGCTATTAAAAGTGCTCCTCTATATCCAAATGATATGCCTTTATCTTCCTTGATTGATAATAGCAATGAAAATTTGGATGTTAATTTTGTTGGTAGGAATAATTTTGGTAACAACAATACTTATAGAGGCAACTTTAATCCTAGGCCTTTTCCTAGTAATCCCTCTAATAATTTTGGCAATTCCTACAAAAATGCTCATGGAAATTATAATAAAATACCCTCTGATCTTGAGAGTAATATTAAAGAGTATATTAATTCGCAAAATATTTTCAATGCTTCCATAGAAGAAAAACTGCTTAAAATTGATGACTTGGCTAGGACTGTTGATAGAATGTCTCTTGATATTGATGCTTTGAAATTGAGATGTGTTCCTCCCAAGATTAATATGGATGAAACTTTGAAATCTATGCATGTTTCCATGAATGAGAGTAAAGAAAGAACTGCCCAAATTCGTGCTAGACATGAATGGCTTAAAAAGGCGTGTTCTCGTGATGAGAATCACGAAGATCTTAAAGTGCTTGGTGTGACTCCTATTGAATCCTTGTTTTCTAATGTCAATCTTAATGATGATGGGGCTGTATGTGAATCCACTTTGGTTCAGAAACGCCCCAATGATTCGGAGTCTATTTATCTTGATGCTAAAAATACTAAAAGTGGAGTAGAGGATATCAAAACTTTGAATAGTGATGAAATTACTACTTGGGATTTCAAGGAATTTAATTATGATGGTTGCTCTTTGATTGAATGTATTTGCTTGAGGCAATCCATGCTAAACTCTCCACATGCTTATAGCCAAAATAAGGATCTTACCAAACATATTGTTGATGTTATGATGAAATCTCTTGAAGAGAAACTTGAGTTGGAAATATCTATTCCTAGAAAACTTCATGATGAGTGGGAACCTACTATAAAAAATAAGATTAAAAATTATGAATGCCATGATTTGTGTGATTTGGGTCCTAGTGTTTCCACATTCCAAAATCTTTATGTGATGTTCTAGGTTTCAATGAGATTGATGAGTGCTCTCTTAATTTGCATCTTGCGGAGTCTACTATTAAGAAACCTATGGGAAGTATCAGTGATGTTCTTATTATTGCAAATAGGAACTATGTGCCCGTAGATTTCATTGTGCTTGATATTGATTGCAATCCGACATGTCCCATTATTCTTGGCAGACCTTTCCTTAGGACTATTGATGCTGTTATTGATATGAAAGAAGGGAATATTAAATTTAAATTTCCATTAAATAAGGGGCATCGAATACTTTCCTAGAAAGAAAATAAAATTTCCTTATGAATCCCTTATGAAATCTACTTATGCTTTGAGCACTAAAGATGACAACACTTGAATCTATTGCCTTACGCCTAGCTAAGGGCGTTAAACGATAGCGCTTGTTGGGAGGCAACCCAATGAATAAATTTATTTTTGCTTTTTTACTTTCTGTTCTGTTGAGTACACACCATCATGATTCTTTTATGATTGTGTTTTTTATGTTATAATTAGTGTTTGTGCCAAGTAGAACCTTTATGATTAGTTTTAATGATAGTTGTTTAATCAAGCTGAAAAAGACAGAAACTTTGTGCTCACGAAATTATTTTAATTCCTATCCAGAAAGAGATTTTGAGTTGATTATTTTTGCTTCTGATTGATATGCAAATTTCCCTAATTTTCATAATTTGTTCTGAATTTTTGGGATAGCAGAGGTATACGAAATATACACATTGCTAGAGACTGTTCTGTTTTTGACAGATTCTGTTTTTGTTGTGTTGATTGCTTATTTTGATGAAACTATGGTTAATGTAGGGGGTACGAGCCATGGAGAAGTGAGAATACAGTAATATAACATCAATATAAATGGAAATTAAGTTTACTACAATACCTAAAAAGTTGGTGGTTTGTTTTCCTGTGCTAATGATATCACGAGTTTCGGCTTAAAGTTTTGTGTTGTGAAGTTTTCAAGTTTTGGGTGATGTTCTTACGGACAATGGAATAAAGAGTGGAAAGAGCCTAAGCTTGGGGATGCCCAAGTCATCCCAAGCCAAATTCAACGACACCAGAAAGCATAAGCTTGGGGATGCCCCGGGAAGGCATCCCCTCTTTCGTCTTCAATCCATCTGTAACGTTACTTGGAGCTATATTTTTATTTACCACATGATATGTGTTTTGCTTGCAGCGTCGTGTATTATAGGAGTCTTTGATTTTTTGTTTTATCACAATCATCCTTGGTGCGCACCTTTTGAGAGGGACATGCAATCATCATGAATTTGTTAGAATACTCAATGAGCTTCACTTATATCTTTTGAGTTAGGCAATTTAGCTCGCATGTGCTTCACTTATATCTTTTGAGCTAGATAATTTTGCTCCCATGAGCTTCACTTATATCTTTTGAGCTAGATAATTTTTCTCTAGTGCTTCACTTCAATCTTTGTAGAGCACGGCGATGTCATATTTTGTAGAAATAAAAACTCTCGATCTTCACTTATATCATTTTGAGAGCGCTCTCTCTAAGTAACTTGGTAATTAGCGTGTGTTATGAAATTAGTCCTAAATATGATAGGCATCCGAAGAGGATATAATAAAAACTTTCATATTCAAGTGCATTGATTAGTAAGAGAAGTTTGATTCCTCATAATTAGTTTTAAGATATGGATATGGTAATATTAGAGTTATGATAGTAGGGTGTTGTGAATCTAGAAATACTTGTGGTAAGGTTAGTGATTCCTGTAGCATGCACGTATGGTGAACCGATATGTTATGAAGTCGGAGCATAATTTATTTATTGATTGTCATCCCTTGTGTGGCGGCCAGGATCGCGGGATGGTTAACTCCTACCACCCCTTCCCCTAGGAGTAAGCATTTAGCACTTTGTTTCGATTAGTAATAAAACTTCCGCAATAAGTATATGAGTTCTTCATGACTAATGTGAGTCCATGGTATAGATGCACTCTCACCCTTCCACCATTTCTAGCCTCTCTAGTGTCGTGCAACTTTCGTCGCTGCACAAAACCACCATACCTACCTATTATGGCATTTTCATAGCCATTCCGAGATATATTGTCATGCAACTTCCACCATTCTGTCTCATGACATGTGCCATCACTTTAATATTGCCATTGCATGATCGTAAGATAGCTAGCAAGATGTTTCAACGTCATACGCTAAGCTAGATCGTTGCACATCCCGGTACACTACCGGAGGCATTTCATCTAGAGTCATTATTGTTCTAAGTATCGAGTTGTAAGTAAATAAAAGTGTGATGCTCATCATTATTAGAGCATTGTCCCATGTGAGGAAATAAAAAAAGAGGCCAAAGATGCCCACCAAAAAAAAGAAAAAAAAGAAATGAAAAAAAGAGAGGCCAAAGAGCCCATACAAAAGAATGAGAAAAAAAGAGAGAAGGGACAATGCTACTATCTTTTTCCACACTTGTGCTTCAAAATAGCACTATGTTCTTCATGATAGAGAGTCTCTTGTTTTGTCACTTTCATATACTAGTGGGAATTTTCATTATATAAATTGGCTTGTATATTCCAGTGATGGGCTTCCTCAAAATTTCCCTAGGTCTTCGTGAGCAAGCAAGTTGAGTGCACACCCACTAGTTTTTTTATTTTTGAGCTTTCATACACTTATAGCTCTAGTGCATCCATTGCATGGCAATCCCTACTCATTCACATTGATATCTATTGATGGGCATCTCCATAACCCATTGATACACCGAGACGATGTGACCATATCCTCCTTTTTGCCTCACAACCTCCACCACAATCCATTCCACCTATAGTGCTATATCCATGGCTCACACTCATGTATTGCCTGAGAGTTGAAAAAGTTTGAGAAAGTAAGAGTGCGAAAACAATTACTTCACTAATACTGGGGTTGTGCATGATTTAAATTCGTTGTGTGGGGATGATGGAGCATAGCCAGACTATATGATTTTGTAGGGGTAACTTTCTTTGGCCTTGTTATTTCAAAAGTTCATGATTACTTTGCTAGTATGCTTGAAGTATTATTGTTTTCATGTCAATATTAAACTATTGTTTTGAATCTTATGGATCTGAACATTCATGCCACGGTAAAGAAGTTACAAAGAACAAATATGTTAGGTAGCATTCCACATCAAAAATTCGGTCTTTATCACTTCCCTACTCGAGGACGAGCAGGAGTTAAGCTTGGGGATGCTTGATACGTCTCCAACATATCTATAATTTTTTATTGTTCCAAGCTATTATATTATCAACTTGGGATGTTTTACATGCATTTATATGCTATTTCATATCATTTTTGGGACTAACCTATTAACTCAGTGCGAGTGCCAGTTTCTGTTTGTTCCGTGTTTTTGACCTTTTTCAGATAAGAATATTAAATGGAGTCCAAACGGAATAAAACCTTCAGGATGATTTTTTGCCATAACAGAAGGGATCCAAAAGACTTGAGAACCAAGGCAGAGGGCCACGAAGGAGGCCAAGAGCCCCCTAGGCGCGCCCCAGGGGGCGCCTAGCAGGCTCGTAGGCCCCCCGTGCCTCCTTTGCCCTACCTATTTCGCCTAAAAATTCCCTAAGATCCCCAAACCAATAGAGGGAGCCATGAAACTACTTTTCCGCCGCCGCAAGCTTCTATTTCCGCGAGATCCCATCTGGGGACCGTTCTGGTGCCCTACCGGAGGGGCATTCGGACACGGAGGGCTTCTTCATCAACACCATTGCCTCTCCGATGAAGCGTGAGTAGTTCACCACATACCTTCGGGTCCATAGCTAGTAGCTAGATGGCTTCTTCTCTCTCTTGGATCTTCAATACAAAGTTCTCCATGATCTTCATGGAGGTCTATCCGATGTAACTTTCTTTTGCGGTGTGTTTGTCGAGATCTGATGAATTGTGGATTTATGATCAGATTATCTATGAATATTATTTGAGTCTCCTCTGATTTCTTATATGCATGATTTCGTATCCTTGTAATTGTCTTCGAGTTATGGGTTTTGTTTGGCCAACTTGATCTATAATTCTTGCAATGGGAGAAGTGTTTGGTTTTGCGTTCATATAGTGCGGTGTCCTCACCTAGTGATAGAAGGGGTAGTGTTGGGGATATTATCTGTTGGGTAAGCCGCCCTAGTTGTGCCGGGTCGACAAGCTGGCGACTCATCCTCAAGTGATTCCAGCTTTGGCCCGGCGATGCCGTAAGCCAGATGGCGGTTCAAGCTCTTTGGGAAGAATCCATCGTTGGGAAGATCTCCAAGTCTTGGAAAGATGGCGACTTAGAGATAGAAAGAATCACGATTTGTGTAAAGGCAAGGACTCTTGTAAACCCTAAGGGCTCGACCTATATATAAATGTGAGTCCCAGGGAAGGAGGGGGGAGGTTAGAAATCACCGAGTGCTAGGTCAGGCGAGTTACGCCCTCCTTGTAATCGAAACACCATCAATACAAACACCAAGCAGGACGTAGGCCTTTACCTCCTTACGAGGGGCCGAACCTGGGTAAATCTCTGTCTCGCCTCCGATCAACCCCTTTGAGTCGCCACCAAGGTGCGATGGCTCCAACACTAAGTCCTTTCACGAGGACATCTGCCGTGACAAAACCACGACAGTTGGCGCCCACCGTGGGGCCTGCGCACGGTGGATTTGATTTCTCAAAGGGAGCCCTACCAGGGTCCGGGAGCTATGCAGCGGGGCTCATGACTCGGAGCCGCCGCGGGAAGTACTACATCAATAACTTGCTGTGGGGGCCCGAGGCCGATTCAGTCGAATCCGGCTATAGAATCCCCTTCGGCAGGATCAACGTCTTCGTTGGCATGGTTGGATCGCCTATGCCTCAGCCAGACATCTTCTCCGACATCGTCGAGCCGGCCACGTATGTCCGCCCTGTCGCAACACCGAACCTAACCCATCCGGTCTTTGTTGGTTTCACACAGGGATCTGAGGAACGAGAACGATCGGCGACCCAGGAGACCACGCCGGTCAACACTGATGACGAATCATCCATGGGCGACTCAGATTCAATTCAGTCTCTACATGGGGGCTGCCTCAGAGGTTTGTCACTAGCCATGGACCCCGAGGTTCTCGACCGGACCCGCCGTCAGATCGCCGTTTACATGGCAGGGGCGACTCAGCCCCCACCAAACCCGGCAGGCGATGACGGGACTGGAAAACATCGAGAAGCCCAGCAGCGATCTTGGTGGAGTTGACGGCGAAGATTACAAGGCTCATGGCGACCCCCATAACATCAGAAAACCAGGACGCGATAAATGCGGAATTAACAAAGCTAAGAGATGGGGTGGCAAAGGCTCAGCGAGACGCTGAAGTAGAAGCCGCCAGGATCGAGACCTGGCAGGATCAAATTACCGCTGAGGCAGCCCACTTGAACACCGAAAACTGGCGGCTCGAGAGGCATCAACGCGCATCCGACACTGTCCATCAGCGGAGGCACCAGGGGCGTTTACCCCCTGATCTCAACCCGACCCGCCTATTCGACACACCACGAACTCCCGGGGCAGGAGACGCTCCGGGAGGAGGGCCGGGCGAGCCACCAAACCCGCCGTTTCAGCCAACTGTTGATCGCGTCCCTCGATTCTAGACACCTCGAGGTCACTTTTCCAACCCGATGGACAACATCCTCGCTGCGACTCGCCATTTAGAATCCCTTCCGATTCATGGCAACACCCCGGTTGAGATAGAAGCAAGGAACGCCATTGAGATGTTGAAGACGGCGGTGGTTCAAAACGCCCAGTTCTCACACGGCCTCGATCGGCTGCACTCCACCCCCCAGACAAGCCGCACCAGGAGTCGGCCAGAGGACCAGCCCGCCATAACCAGCGGACCGCGACCCTTTCCCCAGGTCAACTCGCCTGAACATCGGGACCCGCCAGGTCGGGATCACCCGGACATCCAAACCGGCCCAGCACCGCTTGTTGGAGGCGGCAGATAGGTGGGGGTGCCATGCTTGGCCCCCGCCCTTCGCAATGAGAGAATGCCGAAGGACTTTAAAGGACCAAGAAAGGTGCCTAACTACACCTCAGACCTTGAGCCGGTGTCATGGGTCGAGAGTTACGAAATCGCCATGGACATGCTCAATGTAAGTGAAGCACTCTGCGCCAGGTACTTCACAATGATGCTCGAGGGAATGGCACGTACTTGGTTAAAGAACTTGCCCCCCAATTCCATCCATACTTGGGCTGAATTCAAAGAGCATTTCATCAAAAACTTCCGGGGGACTTGCAAGCGCCCGATGACAATAGTCGATTTACAGCACTGCGTTCAGCGCCCGGATGAGTCGGCCCACCACTAGACGCGGCGGGTCGCGGAAATCATTCACTCGTCGGACGGCATCACGGTGGCTCAGGCTGTGCTGATCTTGGAGCAAAACTGCCACTATGAGCCCTTGGTGCAGAAGTTGGGGCGACTCAAGCGAAAGGTCCAAGATATGGGGGAATTAATGGACACCCTCACTAGGTACACCGAGGCGGACGACACCAAAGATCCAGGAGAGGATGGTGGCAAGGCCAACTCGCCAAGGAAAGGCGAGTCATCCAAAAATCATACCCGGTTTCAGGGACGCGCCCGCCATAATCACGGAGCAAACGGCAAGAGTAGGCAGCAGGAAGAATCCTCGGACTTAGTCGCCAACACCAATGCCAACAACGGCAACCAGCACCAGAAGAAGAGGGGTTACAGTGGCAAAAAACCGCGCAATCATAACGAGAAACTCAAGGGCCCGTGCCCGCACCACGCCATGGCAGACGGACCGGTGACTCATTCCTAGGAGGACTGCTACGTGATGCGGGAGTTTCGGGCAGAGGCGATCAAAAAAGGGCAAGGCGGTGACCCGAATCAACGGCAGGAACAGTTTGGTGCACCTAATCAACGCCAGAACCCGTTCGGCGGTTTCCCCGAACCGGGGGCTCGGGGCGGCTCGCAGCCAAGAAGTGGCCAGTATCCAGTGCATAACCAGCGGCGGTATAACCCGCCCGGGGTTTTTCAACAGCCACCCCCACAGGGGGCTCCTCAGGGGCAAGATGATAATGGCGGTTTCCGCAATAACCCCAAACAATTAAGCAATGGGCAATACCATGTTTTCACCACCAATGCATGCAGGCGTGATAAAAAGGTGAATCACCGGGCATACCGTGTATCTGAGCCGGCACTCCCTAGGTACCTCCCCTGGTCCGAGCAGATTATATCGTGGAGTAGGGAGGATCACCCGCCAAGAGTCAACAATCCTGGCGACTTAGCGTTGGTCATGGCCCCTCAAGTTGGGGGATATACCTTATCAAAGGTACTGATGGATGGTGGTAGCAGCATCAACATATTATACTTCGACACCTTTCGAAGGATGAACCTGTTGGAAAAAGATTTAATGCCTTCAACCACGGTATTCCACGGAATTGTCCCAGGTAAATCAGCATACCCCATAGGCCGAGTTAGGCTCACAGTTGCGTTTGGAACAGCGTCTAACTACAGGAGTGAGTCGCTTATGTTTGAGGTGGTCAAGCTAAAGAGCCCCTATCATGCGCTGTTTGGGCGACCGGCTTACGCCCGGTTCATGGCTCGCCCCTGCTATGTTTACCTTAAACTCAAGATGCCCGGTCCTAAGGGACCCATCACGGTTGATGGTGACAGGAGGATCGCAAGAGAGTGTGAAGAAGGGGAAGCGGCTTACGCAGAAGTCGCCTGCGCTGTGGAAGAGATCAAATATCACCGGGCCAATGTTGATCCAGCTGACATGTCACCTCTAAAGAAGCCAACAACAGACGCTGAGCCACCCCTCAAATTCAAACCAACAGACGACACCAAGGTAGTGGATTTCGTCCCCGGCGACTCAACCAAGCAGTTCACTATCGGGGCGGGTCTGGACCCCAAATAGGAAAGCGTGCTCATCGAATTCATCCGTGAGAATTGGGACATCTTCGCATGGAAACCTTCTGACATGCCTAGTGTACCGAGAGAAGTCGCTGAGCACAACCTTAATGTTGATCCAAAAGCAAAACCGATTCAGCAATATCTTCGTAGGTTCAATGAGGAACGACGCAAGGCAATCGCGGAAGAAGTCGCCCGTCTTTGTGCCGCCGGATTCATCGTAGAGGTCTTCCACCCCAAATGGTTTGCTAACCCGGTCCTGGTGCTCAAGAAGAACGGTACCTTCCGCATGTGCATTGATTACACAGATCTTAACAGAGTCTGTCCAAAGGATCCTTTCGCCCTTCCCCGTATCGATCAAATTATTGATTCAGTGGCGGGTTGCGAGCGTTTGTGCTTCCTGGACGCTTATTCCGGGTATCACCAAATCAAGATGGTTGTGGAAGATCAGGAGAAGACAGCTTTTATAACCACCTTCGGGGCTTTTTGCTATGTGTCCATGCCATTTGGGCTCAAAAGTGCTCGGGTGACTTACCAGCGCTGCATCCAAAATTGCCTCCGTGGCCAAATCGGACGCAACATCCATGCTTAAGTTGACGACATTGTGGTCAAAACTCACAGGAAGGAAACGCTATTGGAAGATCTAAGGGAAACTTTTGATAATCTGCGGGTATACCAGATGAAGCTTAATCCCACCAAGTGTGTCTTTGGCGTTCCTGCTGGAAAATTGTTGGATTTCCTAGTATCTGAGCGCGGCATTGAAGCTAACCCGGAAAAAATCGAGGCGGTCACTTTGCTTGGGAAACCAGCAAATATCAATCAAGTTCAACGGATGGCGGGTCGTATCGCGGCTTTAAGTCGTTTCATAAGCCACCTGGGAGAAAAGGTTATTCCCCTTTATCAGTTGCTTAAGAAATCTGACCGTTTTGTTTGGACAGACGAGGCCAATGAAGCTTTCGAAGCCTTGAAGCAGCAGTTGGTCAACCCGCCGGTTTTGGCCGCCCCGACTAAGAAAGAGCCTATGCTTCTGTATATTCCAGCAAACTCCAAAGCGGTGAGCGTGGCAGTGGTCGTTGAAAGGAAGGAAGAAGGGAAGGAATATCTGGTTCAACGCCCGGTATATTTCATTAGTGAGGTGCTAACTCTCTCCAAGCAACGATACCCACACTGGCAGAAGTTGGTCTATGGGGTCTTTATGGCAAGTCGAAAGCTCAAACACTATTTCCAAGAGCATCCCATCACGGTGGTTAGCTCCGCTCCCCTCGGAGACATCATCCAGAACCGGGAAGCGACAGGGCGAATCGCCAAGTGGGCGATCGAACTTGGGCCGCACCACGTGCGATACACCCCTCGCACGGCTATCAAGTCTCATGCCTTGGTTGATTTCGTCAACGATTAGACCGAATTACAGATCCTGGAAGACAGGCCTGACCTTACGTACTGGACTATTTATTTTCACGAGTCCAGGCAATTGGAAGGCTCGGGGGCTGGCGTGGTGTTGATATCGCCCCAGGGAGACAAATTCTGCTATGTCCTCCAACTCATGTTTCCATATACCAACAACGCTGCGGAATACGAAGCCTTGCTTCATGGTTTGCGACTCGCCAAGGAGATGAACCTCACGTGAGTCAGATGTTTTGGCGATTCTGATCTGGTGGCTCAGCAAGTTTCAGGTACTTGGGATTCTCGGGACCCCCTGATGGAGGCTTACAGGAGGGCTGTGTCTGATGTGGCGGGTCATTTCCATGGCTATCAAGTTGATCATATCAACCGGCGCCTTAACGAAGCAGCTGATGCCCTTTCACGTCTCGGCTCGCAGCGTAAGCCGGTTCCTCCCAATGTCTTTCTGGATACTTTGCACAATCCTTCCGTAAGGTTACCCTCAGAAGAGGAGTTGGCAATACCAGACCCTGAGTCTCAGTTCATGGCGGCTCTCCGTGTTACGCCGGATTGGGTTCTTCCGTATCTGGCATATCTCGCCCGAGGCGAGTTACCTTCGGATGAAGTATTGGCTCGCCAAATCGTTCGTCGGAGTAAATCCATGGTCATCATCAATGGCGAATTATATAAGCGAAGCACTTCTGGGGTATTCCAACGATGCGTTTCTTCTGAAGAAGGATGCGTAATTCTGAACGACATCCATTCCAGAGATTGTGGGCATCATGCCGGGTCACGCTCCTTGGTTTCAAAGGCGTTTCGTCATGGTTTCTTCTGGTTGACGGCTCATGCAGATGCAGAGGAGATAGTTCGTCGATGTGACGGTTGCCAGCGTTACGGACGACAGGCTCATGTGCCGGCTCAAGAACTAAGTATGATACCTATTACTTGGCCTTTCGTGGTCTGGGGGTTAGACATGGTTGGCCCCTTTAAGATGTCGTCCAACAAAACAACTCATCTGCTGGTGACGGTTGATAAATTTACCAAGTGGGTCGAAGCAGAACCTGTTGGTGCTTGTGATGCGGAGACAGCGGTCAAATTCTTGAAAAAGTTGATCTTCCGGTTCGGATATCCGCATAGCATTATTACTGATAATAGTACCAATCTATCACAAGGGGCAATGCAGGAGTTTCGCCATCGTGAGCACATCCGGCTTGATGTCTCTACAGTGGCTCATCCACAATCTAATGGGTAGGCCGAACGGGCGAATTAGGAAGTGTTGCGAGGAATCAAACCCCGACTCATGGTTCCCCTGGAACGCACCCCACGGTGTTGGGTTGAGGAGTTGCCTTCAGTATTATGGAGCATCCGGACCACCCCAAACCGTTTTACGGGTTTTACTCCCTTTTTCGTGGTATATGGAGTAGAAGCTGTTCTTCCCACTGACATTAGGCATGACTCGCCCAGAGTTGCCGCTTATGTGGAACAGGACAACGAGTTGGCGCGTCAAGATTCTTTGGACGCTTTGGAGGAAGCACGCGATTTGGCTGCCGCCCGATCGGCAATTTATCAGCAGGACTTGCGGCGTTACCACAGCCGCTGGGTCAAGAGCCGAACCTTTCAGGAGGGCGACTTAGTGCTTCGATTGATACAAGATCGCAGTGGCATGCATAAGTTATCACCACCATGGGAAGGATCGTTCTTCGTCAGCAAAAGCCTTCGCAACGGGGCGTACTATCTGGTGGATCTGTGGCCTGATCGGCCAACCACGGAGGCTGAGTCAACTCGCCCCTGGAACATAGCCCACTTGCGGCCTTATTACACTTGAGCTATTAGCTCTGCTTTTTGTAAGTTTTTCATTTTTTATGAAGCAATAAAATTGATGCCTCCAAGCTCGGGGGCTTTCCTGCTATTTCATCTTATTGAAAGTATGGATCTTTTATTTTGCTCTTCAACAAGTCGCCCAAGCATGGACGCTATCTATACCAAAGAGCTTAAGTCGCCATGCACTTATTACAAAACTGGGTATCGATAAGCCAAAGAGGATCGAAGTCGCTACATGCGCGCGATTCAAACATAGGTGCCTTATATGATTCTGTGGATTAGGTCGGCTTACTTGAGGGCAATTTGTTCTCAAGTCGTTTTGTGGTAATAGCGTATACGCTTCTACAATCCTATGACCAGTCTTTCCTTTAATCATAGGTCACTTGGGGGCTTCCTCTCACTGAGATCAGCCTTACTACCCATTTGGCCTGCAAAAAAATTACCGCATTACAAATGGTTATACTGGACTGTGTGTTGGCCGAATCGCCATATGGACCCATGAACTCTTGGCGAGTTACTCCGCTTTATGGACCCTGAACTCGCCTTGGTTAAAACATGTCTGGTACCGGCTAGCGCCCCACATGGAAAATAGAGAAACCATTGGTTCACTGAACCCGCTTCACTGAAGCCTGACTCGTGCCTGATCTTCCGGTCTAAATACTTGAGCTTTTTTACAAAAGTGTCCCTCGGGTAGCACTTGAGTTTATATAACTCGTCCTATCCTATCGCGACCTGATGAGCCGATGAAATTTTTATTTTTTACCTTCCTCGCACTGCCACAAGGTTTTTCAGATTTTTCCGACTCACCTTAACATCTTGAGTCGGTTATTATTTATTATCATCCATTACTCACTGAGATGGTTTGATGTATGTTTTTAAGCCTAACAGGTTGATGATCAAAATCATTATTGCCACAGCGGGTCAAGCATCATAAAACGCCCTGAGGGCGGGTCAAGCATTTTAAGGCGCCCTAAGGGCGACACAAGGGTTTTAATGATATCATAGAAGCGGGTTATTTTCTATGAAAGACTTATTACATGGCTCTGATGGCCAAATCCATGAAGGATTATTCTGCTGATGTCTCCAGGTCAGCCTGCTTTGAGCTCTGGCCGACTTCAATTTGCAAGTCGCCTAATACCCAGTTACACTTGGATAAAGCGGCAAACTCATCTTCATCGTTCAGCACTGATGAGAGATCCACCTCCAAATCAAAAGGGTTCTTGGGTCGACGCGGAGTCAAGCTGGTTGTCACAAAGGTTGGCGGATTAACTTTCTTGTTCTTGTCGTCATAGGCGGCTTGGTACTTTGATAAATCCAAGCTCGCTGCAAGCTGAGTCGCCGCCAAGCGGGATTCTTTGACAACGCGCTGGTACTCCTCTTGAGAAAATTCTGACCCGTCGTCCTTGAGCTGGGGAAAGCCTGCCGCTACTTCTTCGGGTTTTAATTCTGGAGCATACGCTAGACACCGACTCAACGTAGTCAGAGTCCCTTTACGGGCAGCTGACCGGGTTAGCTCACTGATCTGAGGCGGAAGAGTAGATAAGCAGCCAAGCATCTTTTTGATTGATGTTATGGGTTCCTTGGCACCCATCACTGCTTTCACGGTCAGCACGCTTCCGGTATACAGTTGCTCTGTTAAAGTGTAAATCGCCTTCAGCATCAGGACGCAGTCATTCTGAAGGTTGGCGGCTCTTGGACCTATATAAGGGGTAATAATGGTTAGTAACTTCTTCATGTTAAAATATTTATTTACAAAGTGCAAGGTCAGGGCCTTGTTTCTTACCAAAGACAGCTTGTGCCATGTTGGAGATATGTTGCTTTAAGCCAGACAGTTCTTGTTGCACGGTATCCAATTTAGCTTCAGCTTTTTCTCCTCGCTTTACCATGGCATCTTGATCAGCTTGAGACTTCTTTAAGGCGGCTTTCAGCTTCTCCATTTCAGATAAGATTGTTTGATATTTTTCTTCTGATTTTGCCCGTGCATCTTGCTGATCGGCTAAATTTTTCTTTAAATCGCCAAATGCTGATCAGCTTGGGCAAGAGATTCCTGTCAAAATATGTTATCAAGGGGCAAGTCTCGGAATTATTGCAAGCAACATCCCTGACACTTGGGGGCTAATGTATAATTTTTAGACAAAATTATACAGTATTAAGACCCGGCTCATCTTTTCACAGACGACCCGGCCCTTGGGGGATACAGGTCGAAAGTTTTCTTCAAAATTGTCAAGACCCGGCTCATCTTTTCACAGATGACCCGACCCTTGGGGGATACAGGTCGAAAGTTTTCTTCAAATTATCAAAGACCCGGCTCATCTTTTCACAGATGACCCGGCCCTTGGGAGATACAGGTCGAAAGTTTTCTTCAAATTATCAAGACCCGGCTCATCTTTTCACAGATGACCCAGCCCTTGGGGGATACAGGTCGAAAGTTTTCTTCTACTATCAAGACCTGGCTCATCTTTTCGCAGATGACCCAGCCCATGGGGGTTAATGAGGATAATATAGTATGCAGTAAGGCGTACCTCATGTCTGTTTTTCATCATGAGGAGCAGGCTCTTTTCCATTTCGTAACTCGCCTCCAGGCGACTTGCAAAGCCGGAGCAAAGTTCTCTGAATTCAAGATTTTCATACTGAGAGAGCTTAGCCTTGGAGAGTTCATACTCAATAGAAGGTTGAGCTGATGATGATACATGCTTCGACAAAACTGCTGAGGCCGGCTCAGAAAAGCGAGTGCCAGTGATGACCACAGAATCTGGATCTTCTATCGTTTTCAACGGACTTGGCAGATTAGGTGTTTCCATGGTTTCCTTGGGCGAGTTCGGGAGATCCACTTGATCTTCAGGCTTATCTTTGGCCAGGTTATCCTGAATCGGCGCAGATTTTTCAATAGGCTTTGAAGTTGTAATGGGAGTTGACTCGCCAGTTTTCCTCTTCTTCGCTTGTGCCCTAAAAGAAAAAGGGGGTGCACTTAAAAACAGACATTATTATGATCAGGACAACGTAAGTATTATAAAGGACTTACCCTGGAACGCGGATCATCGGGGGAAGCACTGACATCACTGAGTCACCTGATGAAGGAGGAGAATTCTGCAAAAGTAACACCTCAAGATGTGAGCGAGTTATAAATATGATCCAAAAGGAAATGAAAAGAGATGCTATTAAAAAGGTACCTTATTTTGCCTCTTCTTGGTTTTCGTTGGTAACCCGGACACCAAGTCTCCAGAATGACTCCGAGTTTTCCGATTGGAAGCATGTTGCACTTTCTTCAAAAGGAAATTAGGATCCAAACAAGCATTTGGGTGACAGAAGGGAACTTTCCCACAAATCCGCCTGGCTGGCTTAGGTGGAGGAGAAGATGAGTCGGAGGAAACATAAATTACCTCTAAGGAGTCTTTCTGGCTTTCATTGTCCTCGTTCTACACAAGAGATACAGGGGTGTAAACACAAAATTATAACAATGAATGGCGAGTTAAAGAAGATGGATTTTTACCTCTGAAAGTACGTCGCCGACTTGGGATTCGTCGGCGTCACACGGCTCAGTAACGATAGCTTTGCCTTTACCCTTGGATTTCTTCTTTGGGGGGGCCTGGCTTGCTTCAGGGCCATCTTTTTCGGCCTCTTGGACCAGAATTTGTCGCCCTTCTGAAATGGCGTTTTTATTATGAGAATCATAGCTCAAATAAGTCGGAAGGAATAAAGTAAAGGCGGGTTAAGTTATTTACCTTTGGTGTCGGGTTGATCTTGTAGAACGGCTTAAGACCTATTTGGCCGCACTTGGCCAAAGGCTCGCCGGTCAATTTCTTGATGATGGATACGATGTCGTTTTCTATCAGTGTTGTATGGAAGTAGCACTGGGGATGGTCCAAAGTGCCATCAAATTCACACATTAATCCATCCCGGCGACTTAAGGGGAGGATGTGCCATTCAACCCAGCAGCGGATTAAGTCGACCCCAGTAAGGCCGTTGTTTGTCAGAGATCTTAACTCGGACAGTACTGGGATAAGATCTGACTCCTCTTCTTCGGTAAGCTTGTTTGGGAGTTTGAAGTTTGTTGGAAGGCGCTCCTCCCTATAGCCAAGGAGCTTGTTCTCACCCTCAGGAGAAGTTTCCTGGCAGTAAAACCAAGACTCGCCCCGGCCTTTGGGATGGCTTGGCATGGCGAGTGACGGGAATGGACTGTCCCTACAGCGTTGAACATTGACATCTCCAAGTTCCAAGCTAGGGCCGTTGGAAAATTCTGTCTGGCGATTCAAATGAAAGAAGTACCAGAACAAAGGAACTGAAGGTTCCATCCGCAAGTAGGCTTCACAGAACACTTGGAACTGACATAAATTGCTCATCGAGTTAGGCCCTAAGTCTTGGAGGTGGCCATTCATAAAGGTCATGGCGTCTCTGAGGAATTTTGATCCAGGCGGCTTAAAACCCCGTTCGAGGTGCTCAACAAAAACAACTATTTCTCCTTCCTTCGGGTTGGGAATCTCTTCTCCCAACCCGAAACGCCAACCGATAACCTCTTTGGGGTCAAGATTCCCCGTTGTCACACAGTTGTTGAGAAGAGTTTCATTGACTTTGGTCGGGAGCCAATCGGCTTTGAAAACGGCACCCATGCTACAAAGGGAGAAATTACGGGTAAATTAATTAACTCGCCAAGCGCCTACTAAATGGTTAAAAGATTCATTGACTCGCCAAACATTTGTTAGGTGACCAAGGGAGTTTGTTGACTCGCCAACAAAGGGCCGGGTCAGAGTACGAGGGCGATTTATGAATTTCCTACTACTTAAGAGAGATGGTTCAGGGCTTCAGAGGTGTTCGCTAAAATGGTGAAGTATGGATCTACAAACATGTTTCATACGACAGGCAGTAACATATAGATCTACGGAGCAAGCAAAAATAAATGAGAAAAGCCTGGATAAAGAAGAACAGCCTATGGCTAGGATGAAAACAGTGAAGCTGATCTGACGAAAACCTTTCTAGATCTTCGAACCGAAGCTAGTCAACTAAGGGTATTAAAGATGCTACTCTGCCTACTGTTGTCATCATAAACTAACCAACGACTATGGAGGTGTTCAAGGTTTGCTAGGAAACCGGCGGACATGAACTTCGAGGAACTAAAAGATCTGCCTCTAATGGTGGAAAGCTGACCTGGTGACGGCGACTAGAGGTGACTGAGGAAGATCCGCGGCGAAGTGTGGCGCGTTCAGCGGGCGTCGGGATGTGTCGGATACGACGGCCGGAGATGGAGGCCTTCGGGCGGCGACGAAGCTCTCGGTGCGGTGGCGAGGAAGAAGAGGACGACAAGACGGGTAGGTGGAAATGTGCCCTATCTCCTCCCCCCGCCTATTTATTAGGCCAGGCGCTGGAAACGAAGCGCCACGAGCAGGAACTGCCAAATGGGATAAAGATTCGCCATGATGGCGCCCAAAATTTTTGGGATATCAGTGCCGAAGGATCCGTTGGGGATTACGTCATTATCTCTTCCGAGATTAAAGGGATAAGAAGATGCCAACAAAAAATGGTTCGGCGACTTGGGTATCTCCGCAACAGATGACGGTTTAAAAGCATGGTGCATAAAAGGAGTGGAATGAGTCGCCCTTAACTGGGTGAGGATATTGGCGTGAACAAATTCAAGTCAATCTAAGGCCTAATATTGGGGATATTATCTGTTGGGTAACCCGCCCTAGTTGGGCCAGGTCGACAAGCTGGCGACTCATCCTCAAGTGATTCTAGCTTTGGCCCGGTGAGGCCGTAAGCCGGATGGCGGTTCAAGCTCTTTGGGAAGAATCCATCCTTGGGAAGATCTCCAAGTCTTGGAAAGATGGCGACTTAGAGATAGAAATAATCACGATTTGTGTAAAGGCAAGGACTCTTGTAAACCCTAAGGGCTCGACCTATATATAAAGGCGAGTCCCAGGGAAGGAGGAGGGAGGTTAGAAATCATCGAGTGCTAGGTCAGGCGAGTTACGCCCTCCTTGTAATTGAAACACCATCAATACAAACACCAAGCAGGGCGTAGGCCTTTACCTCCTTACGAGCGGCCGAACCTGGGTAAATCTCTGTCTCGCCTCCGATCAACCCCTTTGAGTCGCCACCAAGGTGAGATGGCTCCAACACTAAGTCCTTTCACGAGGACATCTGCCGTGACAAAACCACGACAGGTAGCAAGGCACGCATCATGTTGTTTATATCATATTGCATGGATTTATCCCTCGACATCATGTCATCTTGCTTAAGGCGTTACTCTGATTGTTATGAACTTAATACACTAGATGCATGCTGGAGAGCGGTCGATGTGTGGAGTAATAGTAGTAGACTCATAAAGTATCGGTCTACTTGTCTCGGACGTGATGCCTATATGTATGATTATTGCCTTAGATATCGTCATGCCTTTGCGCGATTCTATCAATTGCTTGACATCAATTCGTTCACCCACCGTAATACTTGCTATCATGAGAGAAGCATCTAGTGAACATTATGGCCCCCGGGTCTATTTTACACATTATATATTCAGATCTACATACAAAAATACCAAAAATACCTTGCTGCACTTTTATTTATTTATTTATATTTACCTACTATCACTATCAGATCTCACTTTGCAAGTAATCGTAAAGGGATTGACAACCCCTTTATCGCGTTGGGTGCAAGTTTGTTTGTCTTTGCGCAGGTGCCTTGGTGCCTCATCTTGATACCCCTACTGGATTGATACCTTGGTTCTCAAACTGAGGGAAATACTTATCTCTACTTTGTTGCATCACCCTTTCCTCTTCAAGGGAAAAACCAATGCAAGCTCAAGAAGTAGCAGACCCGCTGGCTAGCCAATGAGGCTCTCGCGTAAGGTTGACGCATGACACATGTGGTACGTCCGGCGTCGTCCATGGAGATTCTTCATGTGCAGATGGTACAGCCGCCTCCACTGTTCCCATACCGAGTGTAGTAATGGAGTGGGAGTTTGATGGCCGACACTGTGTTGGGTGATGGATCAGAGCCGGGGGAGGTCAGCGGCGTGGCCGCCGACGCTGGTACCTGCCATGCACTCCGATCCAATACCTTTGCTGACGCATAGCCACCTACGATCTAGTGTCTCGTCATGACCTACGATCTGATGTGACTTGAGATCCTCGGCCGGCTAGCCTGCTTGACTAGCCGGCCTGGGCACGGCCGCCTCATCCCTAGCCGGCTGGCTTGGCCTAGGCGGCCAAGGAGAGGTAGCCGTCTTGCCTCTAGCCGGCCGGTGTTGCCTAGTCGGCCAGAGAGTTGGCCGCCTCGCCCCCTAGCCGATAGGTGCCGTCTAGCCGGCCAGGGGACTTGGGCCTTGTAGAATTTTTCTTGGTCATTCCTGTTGGGCCGAAGATAAAGGAGCAGGCTCGTTGAGCCTACCCCGGGGTTATCCCCCCGAAAACGCTACACACATACTATCGGGTACCGAGAGTGACACCTCGCGAAGTACTCATGATGATATCTCTGTAGTGCAGCTAGTCGATCGTGGTTATCGAGGGTGATTCCTCCTTCACCACTCCCGGCGATGACTCTGTCATGCAACCCCTCAAGTGTGAGACCCTCGAGGGTGATTCCTCTAAGTCCACCTTGACGGATACATCGTTCGGAATACAATGAGGGTGATACCACGGATCCCCCCTAATGTTACAACCACACGGTTACTTGACCATGTTACTGGGATATTTGATGAATAGATGTTAGGCGGGTGGATTCCCGCGTGGATGTGTCGATGGCTTAATTAAAACTAGATCATTGATGGCGCGCGCTACTACGCCCATCGATTTTACCAATAGAATGGTAGGAATTGCAATAGTATATATGATTCCACAAAACAATGAGAGTAGTACTTTTAGGATAAACAATGTAAGAGGATAACATAGTGACCCATATATCTATAAATGTAAGTTCAGTCATAGAATCTATTCGCACACTCGTCCATTCTCATAAAAGAATAATATAAATATTTGAAAAAACCTATATAGTATAATTATGTATATATAAATAATGGTAGTACAATATGTACACTCGACACTACATTCAGTGAAAAATACAATAATGTTAATAGTCGGTCCATAATAACGTAATACACTATACATAAGGGAGCTACTTTGCCCATTCCGTTTAAATTGGGAATAAATTGGAAAGGGCACTGGCATACAAATTTATGCTGAGGCATGCATGAGTTGAATTAGAAATCTCAAAGTAGTTGTGAATCACACGTAAGAAACAACACTTTGCATCTTTTCAAAAAGAAATGTGGTATGAGAAGGTAACGAGTTAGTTTAGTGAGGGCATGTCAAAATATTATATGTGATAGTAGGTCATTTCCTAGTACAAAACCACTCTAAGAAGCAAGACCTTGTATGCAAGTAGCCTAGAACATTTACTGGATGACAATATTTGCAACAGTCAAGACACCAAATAACATATGAAGGTACATTTTTTCTAGCTATGGGTTGTAGCTACGAACATTATCCCTCGTTACCATGGAAATTTTCAGAAAATATGCAAATTTGGTCAGTTATGATTTCCTCTCCAAAAGCTAGCAGGTAGTGGAGTACTTGAAGCACCAATTAACATTATTTCAGATTTAGTACAGTTAATGGTAAGACAACATATGCGGTAATGAAAAAAGTGTCATTTTTCCCATTATCGGATAATACTATCATACAGAAAATGATGATGACATCCTAACCATACCACAAATCAAAATTTCCAATCCAGTTTATTACTTACAGAGAGACAAATGTCTGGAGGCGATGAGTAGGTCTCTTGAAAATGATATTACCTTGTGAAATAAATCATTGAGGAAACACATGAACTATAAACGGAAAATCTAAATACAAACTTACTAATCACATATGAATTTTCTATCCAAATGGTAGTATCAATAGAAAAATAGTAAATAAGGTAAAATCATAGTCATTCAAATAGCTCCACCAAAACATATGGTTTGCAATATTGTCAAGTAACATAAGATGGGACATTAGTTCATAACAAATGCATGGAACACCAATAACAACCATTGTTAAATTGAGAAAAAACACCGTCCAAATTATGAAACTCAAATTAAAAGAAAGTACCAACTCATTATTGTACAGATCCATTCCTTATTTTTAATAGTGAGTGTCCTTGTGTCTGATCTCTTCACAAGCTAATTAGTGAATACTTGTAATCATAGCTTTACGGTGTTAGAAAAGGTGGCTTCTCTTTCAAGCAAAGGAAATTTATTTCATCAAAAATCATTGATAATATAAATTGCAATATAAGAAAGAAATTTAATTCCAGAAATGTACACCAAATTCTTGTCATTTTATTTTCAAGGGTTTTGAGTGAAAGGATGCATATTAGACTTTTCAAGTAATTGTTATCTGCAAGCTAAGCACGAGAAAAAGTAAAACAATTAACTGATGTTAGTAGGTTTACCAAACTATAGAGAAGAAGCTTGCAATAACTAATACAGTACTTGAATGTGAGAAGGAAAATAATCCTATGGCATCCATACTACTTATCACTACTACTAATTCATGTAAATGCCATGAATTGTTGAGTCGGAAATCACAAAGAGGCGGTCACATGGAAGAGAACCAAGGGCTTGAATATTTGGAAATACACATATTGGGGAGTGGGGGACCTGAATATGCAAGAGGTTGTGGCTATTGACTCTAACGGACAAGTGCATAAATCGAGTCGCTCGACTTTTTGAAGAATAGATCAGATATATGAAGAGGAAGTTGCTCGATGTACAAAATCCTCTAGAACATCTGCTCATCTCCTCTCAGATGCTCTCTCCGTTGGCGACTCAACCGACCACCGCCAAAACATTACCTGTATGTACAAATTGGATTGGAAGGATGTGAGGACAAATAAATTATTTGGTGGAAGAAGGAATCGTACATGAAACACAAAGAAATATGGGGGGACTTGGTGTATTGGTGTTCCCCATAGATATGTCCTCTCTTGTACAGTTCCCTGCATAACCTTTACCTCCAACCTGAATTCTGGAGGACACCAATCTGAGAGGCCCAACCTCGTTGTGCACTTGCTGGAGCACCAGGGAGAAGAACAGGTTTCCCACCAAGAGTTCCATGTGTCAAAAAGAAAAGGAGGATAGCATTAGCATTAAAATAACAATCTAAATAAGATGAGAAAAGGGCTAGAGTTCATAACTTGAGTTGGTTGAGCGCCTCTGATGAATGAGGAGGCCATGACAGCATCACCGAGATGTGGAGGAGGGGGCCGTGTGCGCTGCTGCGGCCTTGATCGACCGTCGCCGGCTAGGAGCACGATGAGACGTCATCCGCCATCGCTCCAAAGGCCAGTGGCCCATGCCGCACGGTCGCCCTGCCTTGATGCGGGTTCCATCGTTGCAACCTCGCCGGAGGCGTCGTCGGCTCGTTGCCGCTGCCGCCAGTGCGGCTAGATATTTTCAGGGCGTGAAAGAGAAGGGGGAGGATCAGTGAACTGGCTTGGAGGCAGCCTCTAGAGCATCGGATCCCCTCGGGTGCCTTGTTGTGGCTAGATCCCCTGGACTGCCGGTTGCTTGCGTGCCTCGCATCGGCTCCTTGAGCGCTTGACGGCTGGCCTCCGCTGAATCCCCTCAACCACCGGTTCCTTCGCTGGCGTCGCCTCGGCTTATCTCAGTTGACGTAGATGCAGATGATAAATGGGCCAACGAAGCATTGATTCCTCTGTAGTTTGCAAGTTAGATAATGGGCCATTGGGCCCAGTGAACAACAGGCCTTCAAAAAAGTCTCCAGAGTGGCTGACCATCAGGACAGTCGGCCCAATCATGGTAAACCGGCCTTAAACAATGATCTGACGGCCAGAAATGACATAACTTGGTAATCCGACGGCCAAAATCGCTGAGTGCACGAGAGAGCTCCTTTTAGGCCCAGTTTTACTGTCCTTAATGATAATGGATTTGGGTATTTCATCTGGGTTGGTTGGAAGGCCTTATTACGCACTAACCGTCTGCGTGGGAAGAATTATGGGTACTCGACGTTGTGGTATCAGCCGAAGCTCTTCAGACGTCAGCAATGGAGCGGCGCGCGCCCGAGTGGTCCCGAGATGCATCGCGCTTGTAGTAAGGGGTGCTAGGACTGACATCGGCCGCCCTTGCATCATGCAGGAGCGCAGAGGGGAAGTGGGTCGCGACCCCTTTGTGCTTAGGAGTTAGACCGGCGGGCTGGCCTCTCTGTTGAGCTTAGGTGGGGCTGCGACGTGTCGATATTCCGAGGCCGGGCATGACCCAGAAAAGTGTGTCCGGACAGAGTGTTATCAAGCGTGACGGGGAATATGTTGTGCACCCGTGCAGGGAAGAACTTATCTATTCGGATAGCCGTGTCCACGATTACAGGACGACTTGTAGTTGTGCCATGATCTTATACAACTACAACTGTTACTTAACTGGAATAGTTGCTCCGGGATTGCTTCCTCGCAGGGAGTCGAGGAAGGATCTCTGGGCGTGACCTCACTTTAATATTGCTGCAGCAATATGACTATTATTTGTGTTTCATGTTCTACTCTAGTCTATTGCTGCAAGACCCCTGAAGATGCTAGTCTTCGATAGGTCTACGCCTTCTCGCTCTTTCTCTCATTGTTGCAGTCAGTCCACATATATACCCCTTCTTTGATACTGATGCATACTTAGTATATATCTGATATAAGTCTTGCGAGTACTTTGGGTGAGTACTCACCGTTGCTTTGCTCCCTCTTTGCCCCTTGATCCGTTGCTGCGAACAGATGATGGAGCCCCGGAGATGGAGTATCCCGCCGACGACGACTGCTACCCCGATGGTGTCTACTACTACGTGGAGGCCGCTGAAGACCACGAGTAGTTAGGAGGTTCCCAGGCAGGAGGCCTCGCCTCGTTCGATCGTGTATCTTTTGTGCTAGGCTTCTCTAAGGCACCCCATGTTTAATGTCTGTACTTAGATATTATTGCTTCCGCTGACTCATGTGTTTATCGAGCTTCTGTATTCTAGCCCTCAAGGCCCCTAGCTTGTAGTATGAAGCTTGTATGTTTTATTTGTGTCTAGAGTTGTGTTTTCCTATCTTTCCGTGAGTCCTTGGGTTTGATCGTACGCATTTGCGTGTGATTAGCGTATGATTATATATTAGAGAGTCCATACTACCTTGTCTTCTCTTTGAGTTATTGCTTGCAGATTCCAACTTAGTCCAATGCGCGTGCACTCTTATTATTATTTTTCACACCGTTCGGCCGTGCAAGTGAAAGGCAATAATTATGATATATGATGAAGTGACGGAGATGGAGAAAAGCTGGTATCAACTGGACCTATTTTGTTTTTGTAAATATGATTAGCTCATCATTTTTGATTCAGCTCGTTATGAATTGAACATGTTTGCAATGACAATTAGAGATTATAGTTACTTACGCCATGCTTAATTAGCTAGGAGTGAATAATGGTTTGTCTTGAGTGCCAACATGCATATTAAAATGGTTGTGATGTAGTATGATAGAATGGTATCCTCCTCCGAATGATTCGAGTGGCTTGACTTGGCACATGTTCACGCATGTAGTTGAAACAAAACCAACATATCCTCTATGATGTTTATATTCATGATGATTTATATCCTACTCATGCTTGCACTCAATGATCGTTAATCTCAAAGCATGTTTATAACTGTTGTTGCTCTCTAGTTGGTCGCTTCCCAGTCTCTTGCTAGCCTCCATTTGTACTAAGCGGGAATACTGTTTGTGCATCCATTTCCATAAATCCAAAGTTGTTCCATATGAGTCCACCATACCTACCTATATGCGGTATTTACTTGCCGTCCCAAGTAAATTTGCATGTGCCATACTCTTAACTTTCAAATAAATATTCTATTTTGTATGCCTGAATCGCTCGTGTAGTGACTAGGGGCTATCAGTATCTTCCATGCTAGGTGGGTTATTCTCAATATATGTGTTGATTCACTATCATTCACGAGAAAGTGGCTAGTAATCGGGATGCCCAGTTCCATGCTCAAAAGTTAAATCAAAATCTAATGGAACAAAACTCCCCCATGATTGTTGTTTGTATAGACGGTACCCGTGGATTCGACCCGCCGTGGAGTGTGATCGATTGGTGGAGGGGGAGTAAGAACTTTACTATTCTGTTTGGGAACCGCCTATAATATATCTAGCATGGAAGATATTGAGATCTCTTAATTGTTATGTTGACAATGAAAGAATACCGCCCAAAATTTTGTTTCATCCCTGTTTTAAAAGCTCAAGTTCTAGCACCTCTGTAAATCAATGCTTCCCTCTCCGAAGGGCCTATCTATTTTACTTTACTATTGAGTCATCCTCTTCTTATGAAAAGGCACCAGTTAGAGAGCACATCCGTCATTCGTATGCTTTGTTATTAATTGATATTGAGTATGGGTATAACTGGATCTCTTTTACCATGAATTACAATGTCTAGTCAGTCCATGTTCTTCGGAGGTGCTCTGCATTTATGTTTTGTGGTCTCAGAAAGGGCTAGCGAGATACTAGTTTATCATATTGTATTATGATTGCTTTGATAAAATTGTTGTCATCCGAGACTTATTATCATTGCTTGCTAGTTGATTATGCCATTGATATAAGTAAATATGAGACCTAAATATTATTGTGAATGTGGTTAGTCTATAAGCTTAGCTGAAGATCTGAACATAAGTTAGACATATTTACAACATCAAGATCAAATAGAGTTTGTAAAAGTTTTTCTTTATCACTTTCAGTTTACCATGAATTACTTGAGGACAAGCAAAGTTTTAAGCTTGGGGGGGTTGATACATCTCCAATGTATCTACTTTTCCAAACTCTTTTGCCCTTGTTTTGGACTCTAATTTGCATGATTTGAATGGAACTAACCCGAACTGATGATGTTTTCAGCAGAATTGCCTTGGTGTTATTTTTGTGGAGAAATAAAAGTTCTCAGATTGACCTGAAAATTTACGGAGAACATTTTTGGAATTAATAAAAATATTGGTGAAACAATCAACCGGAGAGGGGCCACCACCTAGCCACAAGCCTGCAGGACATGTCCCCCACCCTAGGGCGCGCCCCGTGGCTTGTCGGCCCCCCATGGCTCCACCGACCTCGTTTCCACTCCTATAAATTCCTATCCGAGGAGAAAAAAATCAGAGAGAAGAGTTCATCGTGTTTTACAATACGGAGCCGCCGCCACCTCGTGTTCTTCCTCGAGAGGGCAGATCTCGAGTTTGATTTGGGCTCCGGAGAGGGGAAATCGATGCCCTCGTCATCATCAACCATCCTTCATCACCAATGTCATGATGCTCTCCGCCGTTCGTGAGTAACCCCATCGTAGGCTTGTTGTACGGTGATGGGTTGGATGAGATCTATCATGTAATCGAGTTAGTTTTGTTAGGGTTTGATCCCTAGTATCCACTATGTTTTGACATTGATGTTGCTATGACTTTGCTATGCTTAACGCTTGTCACTAGGGCCCGAGTGTCATGATTTCAGATCTGAACCTATTATGTTTTCATGAATATATTTATGTTCTTGATCCTATCTTGCAAGTTATATACACCTATTACGAGTTATGATCCGCATCCCCCAGGGTGACAATAACTGGGATTCTTTCCCGTGATTATTGTAGTTTGAGGAGTTCATGTATTCACTAAGTGCTAATGCTTTGGTCCGGTTCTCTATTAAAAGGAGGCCATAATATCCCTTAGTTTCCATTAGGACCCCGCTGCCACAGGAGGGTAGGACAAAATATGTCATGCAAGTTCTTTTTCATAAGCATGTATGACAATATATGGAATACATGCCTACATTACATTGATGAATTGGAGCTAGTTCTGTATCACCCTATGTTATGACTATTGCCTGATGAATGCCATCCGACATAATTATCCATTGCCTACGAGCTTTCCACATATTGGTCCTTCCTAAGTTACTTTTCCGTTGCTATTGTTACAATCACTACAAAACTGCTACTGTCACGTTTGCCACTGTTACCGTTACTTCCATACTAGTTTGCTACTAAATACTTTGGTGCAGATATTAAGTCTTTCAGGTGTGGTTGAATTGACAACTCAGCTGCTAATACTCGAGAATATTCTTTGGCTCCCCTTGAGTCGAATCAATAAATTTGGGTTGAATACTCTATCCTCGAAAACTGTTGTGATTCTCTATACTTGTGGGTTATCATATAGCAATTATTATCATCATCATCCAAGTTGGTGCCATAAATATATTCAAGATTATAAGAAGTATCATTATCTTCCCAGTTATAATTATCACAACAAGCAATAGGCATAACAAAATCATCCTCAAGTGTATCATCTTCCACAACTATTTTTGATTCATTCTCATGAGGCCTATCAATAATGGGAGCAACATTATTTGGTAGAGATACCTCTTTACCTTTACTTCTCCTTCTTTTATTCTTCTTCACCACATTATGTGTGGGTTTATTTGATTCCTCCAAGCTTCTTTTTGAAGAGGTTGGTTGAATAAAAATCTCCTCCTCGTTACCTGATTCATCATAAGAAAAAAGAGAGGATACATTATTAGTATTCTCTTCATATTCTATTTGTTTTCTTGTCTTTAAGTAATTGGTAATATAAGGATTCTCAATGCAATTTACCATGCAATACATATAGATTTCATTTAGATAAAAATCAATTATTTTCATGAGAACCCAAGCTAGAACATCCTTAGTTTTATGTTTCATTTCTTCATACCCCAAAAATAGACTAAGTTCATTATGATGCTCAAAGGTAATGAGGTCATCACAATTTTTGGACACAATTCGATCATGAAATAATCCACATTGGAAATTAAAATGACCACTTTCATTGCAAAGTTCACAAGGACGGCGGGAAATGTTAAGTATTTCAGCACAAACATATAGCCTCTCTTCCAACCACTTAGTTTCTAAATACTTATGCCTCTTACAAAATATATATTCCCTTTTAGGAATGTCTTCACAAACTCTATGCACTCCACAAAAATTGACATGCTTATAAGAAATCTTTTTATCATGACTAGTGCAATCATCATTAGTACTAAGGATATTCAAAGAATTCATACTAACAACATTGCAATCATGCTTATCACTCAAAGATTTAGTGCAAAACATTTTAATAACTTCTTCTTCTAACACTTGAGCACAATTTTCCTTTCCATCATTTTCACGAAAGACATTGAAAAGGTGAAGCATATGAGGCAACCTCAATTCCATTTTTTGTAGTTTTCTTTTATAAAACTGAACAAGTGAAAAACAAGAAACTAAAAGATTAAGTTGTAAGATCTGAAGATATACCTTCAAGCACTCACCTCCCTGGCAATGGCACCAGAAAAGAGCTTGATGTCTACTACACAACCTTCTTCTTGTAGACTCGTGTTGGGCATCCAAGCGCGGAGTTTTGTAGGACAATAACAAATTTCTCTCAAGTGGATGACCTAAGGTTTATCAATCTGTGGGAGGCATAGGATGAAGATGGTCTCTCTCAAGCAACCCTGCAATCAAATAACAAAGAGTCTCTTGTGTCCCCAACACACCCAATATTTGTATAGGTGCACTAGTTCGGCGAAGAGATGGTGATACAAGTGTAATATGGATGGTAGATATAGGTTTTTGTAATTTGAAAATATAGAAACAGCAAGGTAACAAATACTCCCTCCGTCCCAAAATAACTGTCTTAACTTTGTACTAGCTCTAGTATAAAATTGTACTAAGCTTAAGACACTTATTTTGGGACGGAGGGAGTAGTAAACAGTGAGCAAAACATTGTATAAATGCTTGGAAACAAGGCCTAGCGTCCATAGTTTCACTAGTGCAAGTTCTCCCAACAATACTAACATAGTTGAATCATATATAAATCCCTCATGTGCGACAAAGAGTTCACTCCAAAGACACAGATAGCGGAGAACAAACAAAGAAATTATTGTAGGGTACGAAACCACCTCAAAGTTATCTTTTCCAATCAATCTTATGAGCTATCCCTATAAGTTTCACGAACAACACTAGAGTTCGTACTAAAATAACACCTTAAGATACACATCAACCAAAACCCTAATGTCACCTAGATACTCCAATGTCACCACAAGTACCCATGGGCTTGATTATATGATATGCATCACACAATTTCATATTCATCATGTTCAATCCAACACAAAGAATTTCAAAGAGTGCCCCAAAGTTTCTACTGGAGAGTCAAGACGACAACATGTGCCAACCCCTATGCATAGATTCCCAAGGTCACGGAACCCGCAAGTTGACCACCAAAACATACATCAAGTGGATCAATAGAACACCCCATTGTCACCACGGATATCCCATCGCAATACATACATCAAGTGTTCTCGAATCCTTAAAGACTCAATCCGATAAGAAAACTTCAAAGGGAAAACTCAATTCATCACAAGAAGATAGAGAGGGGAAAACTGCACATGATTCATCTATATTAATAAAGCTCGCAATACATCAAGATCATGCCATCTCAAGAACACGAGAGAGAGAGAGAGAGAGAGAGATCAAACACATAGCTACTGGTACATACCCTCAACTCCGAGGGTGAATTACTCCCTTCTCGTCATGGAGACCACCCGGATCATGAAGATGGCCTCCGGTGATGGTTTCCCCCTCCGGCATGGTGTCGGAACAGGCCCCCGATTAGTTTTTCGTGGCTCTCGAGGCTTGCGACGGTGGAACTCCCGATCTAGGTATATTTCTGGAGGTTTCTTGATTTATATCAATTTTTGGCATCGGTCTCACGTCAAGGCGATGCTCGAGGGCCCCACAAGACAGGGGGCATGCCCCTGGCTTGTGGCCAGGTGGTGGACCCCCTCCAGTTATTTCTTTCGCCAGTATTTTTATATTTTCCAAAAACATTCTCCGTAAATTTCCAACTCATTTCGAGAACTTTTATTTCTGCACAAAAACAACACCACGGTAGTTCTGCTGAAAACAATGTTAGTCCGGTTTAGTTCTAATCAAATCATACCAAAATCATATAAAATTATTGTAAACATGGCATGAATACTTCATAAATTATAGATACGTTGGATACGTATCAGCGGTGCAGCCGGAGGCGGCAATCGGCCCGACGCAGCCGGCCCGAGGCAAGTGGTGCGGCCGGAGGTGGCAGTCGGCCCGACGCAGCCGGCCCGAGGCAGGCAGCAAGGCCGATGCGGCCGGAGCAGGGAGTCAACCCGACGCAGGCACCGGCCCGACCGTACGAGGCGACGGTGGAGGCGGGTGATGATGAAGCAGTCCCGGTCGGAGAATGGCGGCGACAGTCGGTGCAAAACGACGACGGGAAGACACGCGGTCGATAGCTAGAAGGGGCCGCCGCGTCACGTGAGGCCGTCGGGTCGGTGTAGAGGCCGGATCGCGCCGATGTCGAAGTAGAGGCAAGATGGACGACGGCGGTGGCGGGCGGTGCAAACTGATCTTAGATCGAAAAAACAAAAAGAAAGAGCGTCGATCAAGAGACCGACATGAGAGAGAAAAACCGGATCAAGAGATCGGGAAGAAGGCTCTCTAGGGCAACCGGTCAATAGGACCGACGGATGAACCCTAGGTACGGGGGCGCGGCCCCCGACAGCGGTCATGGAGGCCGATCGCCCCGGCGGCTGCGCGGGGAGCGAAAACGATGGGCGGCGGCTAGGTCTAGAAACTTGCGGCAGATACCATGTTGAAGGGGAGAATAGAGGGATTGGTGGAATAGTTATCGTATTGCTTGAGCCTCATGGGCATATATATAGGAGTATAATGACCAACTTGGAGTACAAGACAAGGTATGACAAATCCTAGTCTATCTCATATTTCATATTAATCAATATACTCAACATATAGGAACAAATAAAATGCATAATTAAAATGGTATGTACAGATGAATGCCATAGGAATAGTATAAACCCCCATAATAAGCACTAAGGTGTTTCTTATATGTTGCGAGAAAAACATAGGAACTATACAAAGATGTTCGAGGTTGAAACTCTCCTCCAAAATGAAGTGCAAATGATTTTTTTGGAAAAGATCCCGGGAATTGGTTTCCTATGAGAATGAAAAGACCAATACATTTTTTTATAAGGATTAAAATCCTTCAAAAATTCTATGTGAAGCAAAGAAGCCCTACATAGCAAGCAACGATGAGAAGATAAGTAGCAATGCCACAAATTCATTCTTTATTTTGTTAGGACATGGAGAGCCATTCCTAATAGTTGCATTTTCACTTACGCCGTGTTTGGATATAGGAAAAACTGCTTGGAATTGAATTGGACTGGAAATTACAAATCCAAGATGGAAAGGAAATGGGCTCCAATTCGAATTCTATTGTTTGTTGTGCATGGAATTTACTGTTGGAATCAGAGGGTAGCATCCAATTCCAACTGTTGTTTGGATGTACAAACTATGGAATTCCAAATTCGAGTTCTCCTACGAACACCACAATTTTTTTGGGGTTGTACACAGGAGGGGATGGCGCCACTCGAGCCGTCCTTCCGATACCTTATTCAAAAAAAGGGATGGGTGATGACGAGTTGATGGATATACTTCTCGCCCCTCGTTGGTTACCCCAAGTGGAAGGTGGAGATGTAGTCAGTAGCAGATTTCCCTTACACGAGGACTGTAAGGTTTATCGAACCAGGAGGAATCCGCGGATCAACAAGTAGGTGTCCGCTGCTCTTGCGCTAGCAGAAGACGTGGACCTGCACACATACCAAATAACTTTGCTCCCAACGAGTTCAAAGAGGTTGTCAATCTATCTGGCCTTGTAGTTTGTAAATGATCAAACACAAGCGGGAATAGTGATAGCAATTGCAACGGAAAAGTAAATAAAAACAGTAGATGATGGAGGTGTAAATAATGGTGGTAATATGGACCAGAGTCACATGATGTTCACTAGTGATGTCTCTCCCAAAAGACGATAAACAACCATGTTGGGTAAACAAATTATAGTTGGGCAATTGACCGAATCATAAACACACTGCAATGCTAATCATGATACAAGAAAGTTAGAGGCTCAAAAGTAATGGGTAGTACGCCAAGACAAGTAGACCGTTTATTCATCAGCATCTACTCTCTAATCATCCACCTTGAGATATATATCCAGAACATCTCACTGGTATTAAGTTGCGAGCCCCACCCAAAGTGTAAACTCAAAGCAACGGACAACTGCATTAATGAACTTTGCATAAGGTAAACAATCCTTGCAACCGTGGTCACAAGCATCGTTGTTTTCTCCCTGGTGACAACAACACATCCCCTAGTCTCATGTTTCTGTCACTCAAGCTAGACATCAAGGGGCATGAACGCACAGTCATGCATAACGCTCCCTCTTGGAGTTACAATCTACTATTCGGCCAAAGCAATAAAAAGCAACGAAGAACATGCATGAATTACTCAAGAACATATAAAAGGAGAACCAAATATATAACTCATCACAATCCGAACATAATCTCATAATCCATCGGATCCCAGCAAACCAAACATAGCAATAGTAGGAAAATTACATAGATGCCTTGATCATGTAGGGCAGCACTACAGGAATCAGCTTCTTTGTCGTCTGCCATCACAAACGGCAAAGACAAAATCCCGGACGGCAAAGACAAAACAGCAGACGGCAAAGATTCTCACGGCTGGCAAAATTTCCGCGTCAGCCTACGACGGCATAGGACCTTCTTTGCCGTCAGCTTTCCTTAGAAGCAGTCGGCAAAGTGCTCGAGACGGCAGCCGACAGGCGTTGCCTCTGTTAGGGGTTAACGGAGGCTTTGCCGTCTGCCTCCCCCTCCATCTTTGCCGTCTGCCTCCCCTCCATCTTTGCCGTCTGCCTACTCCTCCCCTCCCCCCCTCCATCTTTGTCGTCTGCCTCCCCCTCCATCTTTGTCGTCTGCCTACTCCCCCCCCCTCCACTCTTTGCCGTCTGCCTCTCCCCCCTCCACTCTTTGTCGTCTGCCTCCTCCTCCCCCCCTCCTTTGTGCCCTCTTCTTTGTTGTCTGCCCACCCTGGAGGCAGACGAGAAAGAGACAATATAGACACCCCAGGATGCACAGCTGGGTGCCATGTGGCACCTTTGCCTTCTGCCAGCTGATGGCACAGGTCTTTGCCATCAGCTGGCAGACAGCAAAGAGCCCATATAGTACCCTTTTTTTGTTTTATATTATTTCACATCACATATATATATATATATATATATATATATTTGATAGCACATTTATATAATTCACCACACATATATGATATATAGTTCACCACACATATACTTGCCAACACATATATATAATTCACCACACATATATGATATACATATAAATCAATGTACATCCCCATATATCCAAAGAACCAACATATAAAGTATTGCACTGTTTATCCATATATGCATATACATATAGTTCGACATTGTTCATCAACTCAAATGAAAACTAGATGATATACATATAAAGTTCATCCATCGACATTGTTCAACTCCATGAATGCTAGCTTTCATGCATGTAGTATATCCAATCTGCAAAAATGTGAACAAGAAAGTCAGAAGAAGAACAAAATATGATGTTTTTCAGCTAATTATGTCATTTTTAGCGGAAAACAAGCTAAGAATATAATATTCATGAGCTAACCAAGGTTCTTATGCCATTTTTAGCTTATTATGGCATTTTGTAGCTAAATGGGTTAATTAAAGCAAGGATAATATGAAAGAGGAGAAGAAAGAGGAGGAGGAGGAGAATAAGAAGAAATCAAGAAGGAGGAGAAGGAGGAGAAGGAGGAGGAGGAGAAGGACTAGAAGGTCCTTGGCCTTCTCCTCCTCCTCCTCCTCCTTCTCCTTCTTCTCTTCTTCTTCTTCTTCTTCTTCTTCTTTCTTTTCATTTTGCCTATTTCTTCTCCTCTTCTCCTCTTGTTGGAGCTAAATTACCTAATTATGTCTTTTTGGAGCTAAATGGGTTAATTATCCCATTTTAGAGGAAAACAAGCTAAGTATATAATATTCATGAGCTAACCAAGGTTCTTATGCCATTTTGAGGTTATTATGGCATTTTGGAGCTAAATGGGCTAATTATGTCATTGTTAGGGAAATTAAAGCAAGGATAATATGAAAGGGGAGAAGAAAGACGAGGAGGAGGAGAAGAAGAAGAAATCAAAAAGGAGGAGAAGGAGGAGAAGGAGGAGGAGGAGAAGAAGGAGAAGGTATTTTTCTTCTCTTCTTCTCTTCTTCTTCTTCTTCTTTATTTCTTTTCATTTTTCCTATTTATTCTCCTCTTCTCCTCTTGTTGGAGCTAAATTACCTAATTATGTCTTTTTGGAGCTAAATGGGCTAATTATCCCATTTTAGAGGAAAACAAGCTAAGTAGATAATATTCATGAGCTAACCAAGGTTCTTATGCCATTTTGAGCTTATTATGGTATTTTGGAGCTAAATGGGCTAATTATGTTATTGTTGGGTTAATTAAAGCAAGGACAATATGAAAGAGGAGAAGAAAGAGGAGGAGGAGGAGAAGAAGAAGAAATCAGGAAGAAGGAGGAGAAGGAGGAGAATGAGGAGGAGGAGAAGGACTAGAAGGTCCTTGGCCTTCTCCTCCTCCTCCTCCTCCTTCTCCTTCTTCTCTTCTTCTTCTTCTGCTTCTTCTTTCTTTTCATTTTGCCTATTTCTTCTCCTCTTCTCCTCTTGTTGGAGCTAAATTACCTAATTATGTCTTTTTGGAGCTAAATGGGCTAATTATCCCATTTTAGAGGAAAACAAGCTAAGTATATAATATTCATGAGCTAACCAAGGTTCTTATGTCATTTTGAGCTTAGTATGGTATTTTGGAGCTAAATGGGCTAATTATGTCATTGTTGGGTTAATTAAAGCAAGGATAATATGAAAGAGGATAAGAAAGAGGAGGAGGAGGAGAAGAAGAAGAAATCAAGAAGAAGGAGGAGAAGGAGGAGAAGGAGGAGGAGGAGAAGGACTAGAAGGCCCTTGGCCTTCTCCTCCTCCTCCTCCTCCTCCTTCTCCTTCTCTTCTTCTTCTTCTTCTTCTTCTTCTTCTTTCTTTTCATTTTGCCTATTTCTTCTCCTCTTCTCCTCTTGTTGGAGCTAAATTACCTAATTATGTCTTTTTGGAGCTAAATGGGCTAATTATCCCATTTTAGAGGAAAACAAGCTAATTATATAATATTCATGAGCTAACCAAGGTTCTTGTGCCATTTTGAGCTTATTATGGTATTTTGGAGCTAAATGGGCTAATTATGTCATTGTTGGGGAAATTAAAGCAAGGATAATATGAAAGAGGAGAAGAAAGAGGAGGAGGAGGAGAAGACGAAGAAATCAAGAAGAAGGAGGAGAAGGAGGAGAAGGAGGAGGAGGAGAAGGACTAGAAGGTCCTTGGCCTTCTCCTCCTCCTCCTTCTCCTTCTTCTCTTCTTCTTCTTCTTCTTCTTCTTCTTTCTTTTCATTTTGCATATTTCTTCTCCTCTTCTCCTCTTGTTGCAGCTAAATTACCTAATTATGTCTTTTTGGAGCTAAATGGGCTAATTATCCCATTTTAGAGGAAAACAAGCTAAGTATATAATATTCATGAGCTAACCAAGGTTCTTATGCCATTTTGAGCTTATTATGGTATTTTGGAGCTAAATGGGCTAATTATGTCATTGTTGGGGAAATTAAAGCAAGGATAATATGAAAGAGGAGAAGAAAGAGGAGGAGGAGGAGAAGAAGAAGAAATCAAGAAGGAGGAGAAGGAGGAGGAGGAGAAGGACTAGAAGGTCCTTGGCCTTCTCCTCCTCCTCCTCCTCTTTCTCCTCCTCCTCTTCTTTTCTCCTCCTCCTCCTCCTCCTCTCCTCCTCTTCTTCTTCTCATCCTCATCCTCCTCCTCTCCTCCTCCTCCTCCTCTCCTTTTCTCCTCCTCCTCTCCTCTTCTTCTTCTTTCACGGGAAATTTCGGCATGACATGTCCCAATTCGAAATATCACGTGTCCAAATCACATGTCCACATATGACATGTCCACTACAAATATTTGGAACTAGTGGTAATCAATTCTGTTTTTTTTTCTTTAAATAGCCTATATGAAACTTGAAGAAAAATTTGCAACCTTATAAGAATTAACCTAAGTAACTTAACCTAAGAACCTAATAAAAATTAACCTAAGAACCTAATAAAAATTAACCTAAGTAAATTAACCTAAGTAACTTAACTAAATCTTTACCTAATAATAAAGAGGCTAGCGCTTCTGTCGGAAAACCGTCGTGGCTATTTTGCAAAAAATGCCCCTAACATTTTGTGTATTTAACCCGCGGTCCATATAATAATAAGTCAATCGAACCGTTATGTAGGAGATAAAAAAACTTCCGATCCCATCTAGACAAGGAGGGGAGCCGGGGCTGCCCACGGGCGCGGCGACAAATAGGCGGGGATTCGGCGCGGGGAGCCGGCGCTGCCCATGGTCGCGACGACAGCTAGGCGGGGGGCCGGCGCTGCCCTCAGGCACTGCAGGATGACCGCATGGAGTTGAAGGAGGAGAAAAATGAAGAGTCGACAGGATGGGTCAACGCATCAAGGTCTCCTCCCAATCGATCTGGATCGAGGCGACTCAGCGAACATGCAGGCGACAGGCGGCTCTCCCGCTCGATCCGATTGAGTGTGGTGTGTGCAGCGCGGCGGCGGACGGGTTGTACGCACGGAATTACGGTGGAGACGGATCCAGGCGAGCAACGGTGGCGACTTGCAAGGCGTCGGGGTTCTCGAGGCAGCACCATGGTTACTCGGGCGTGCTCCTAAAAGAAAACGAGAGAGAGAGAGAGAGAGAGAGAGAGAGAACTGGGAGGAAGGGGAGAAACGAGGGGAGGCACGACATGACGTTGTGCTCTGCTTGCTCTAGTGAACATAGAGAAATACAAACCATCAACTGGAAACAACTAAAACTATCAACGGAGATGGATCTTACTAGGCAAGAACTTCTTTTCTTCTCAAAAGGGAAATGGAATAGAACCTGGAAATGTTGGATTCATGTCTGTGTAGACTAATCCCACAAATCAAATGACAGCACACAAAAAAAAGGCTAGGGAAAGTGAGTGAGTAAATTCATCAAATGCAGGGACCCCTTTGTTTTCTCTTTTCTAAAGGCAGGGCTAGGCAGCAACTTGATCAAAAGGGACTGACCTCCTTATTATAGCTCACTTGTGTATTACTCATAATTCATAATACTTTGATATAAAAACCACGGTATTAAAACCCAGGGTATATTGGTATACGTTCCCTAAGGGTGATTGAGTATGGTTAAACTATAATTTTACTAAAAGTTCCTTGGGCTTAATCCATCAGTGGAAAAATTGTCTATTGACTACTACACTTTTTTTCATAGTGGCAAATAGAGGAAAGGAGGGCCGGAGGACTTACAAGTGGCTAGGGGAGACGTCAGTGACGAGGTGGAGCTCGGGGGAAATGTTGGCGGCAAGGTGGACCAGGGGCACAGAGAGGAGGGGGCGGCGGTGGAGCAGGGGGTCGCAGGGAAGAGGGGGCGCTGGTGGAGTAGGGGAACGGAGAGGAGGGGGCGGTGGTGGAGCAGGGGCACGATGGTGGAGGAGGTGGTCGCAGGGAGGAGGAGGGGCGAGCTCCGGCGGCGGGTCGCGGGGAGGAGGGAGGAGGGAGGACGAGCTCCGGCGGCGGTGCAGGGAGAGAGTCGGGGGCGGTGGTGGAGCAGGGGAACGGAGAGGAGGGGCGGTGGTAGAGCAAGGGCACGATGGTGGAGGAGGGGGTCGCAGGGAGGAGGAGGGGCGAGCTCCGACGGCGGGTCGCGGGGAGGAGGGAGGAGGGAGGACGAGCTCCGGCGGCGGTGCAGGGAGAGAGTCATGGGATGTGGTGAGCCGTTATAGGGGGGAGAGGGGGTGGGGTGGGGGTTGACGACGTTAGGTCTAGTGGGTGTTTTCCCGTCTGCCCCCGACGGCAAAGGGGTAACAGGCTGACGGCAAAGAGGTGGACCGTTATGGGTTAGAGGGCGGTGTGGGGTGGGTTCTTTGACGTCTGCCTGCATGTGCTTTGCCGTCAGCTGGCAGACGGCAAAGAGGCAGCAGATGGCAAAGACACTCTTTGCCATCAGCCTGCTCTTTACCGTCAGGTTTTGGGTAGCTGATGGCAAAGAGTGTCTTTGCCATCAGGCAGCAGACGGCAAAGAAGCAGCAGATGGCAAATTCTCTGATTCCAGTAGTGCAGCTCACAAGGGCTAAGCACTGAAGCACAAGATTGGAGAGAAGACATCACATAGCTACTGGTCATGGACCCATGGTCCAAGGAGGACTACTCACGACACGTCCCGGAAGCGTCCATGGCGGTGGAGAAGCTCCCGGAGATCAGTCCTCCCTCTGATAAGGTGCCGGGAAGGGGTCTTCTGACGCTCCCGATCTCGGAAGCGCTGCGACGGTGGAACGATGGAGAAATTGGTGATTCTAGATATTCTGATAGGTTTTCTATCGGAGAGGTAAATATAGGTTGAAGGAGGGCACCAGAGGGCGTGGGACCCACCCAGGCGGCCTGGTGGCGTGGCCAGGAGGGGGGTCGCGCAGGGAGGCCGCCTGGGCAGGGCCTGGCTCCCCTCTAGCCCACCTTTGGTGCTCATGAAGCTTCCGTCACGCTCATTTTTCTATATTTTTCTCGGGATTTTTGGGGCTCTATAAATTGGGGTAAAAGTCCCTGCAAAAAAGACATCGGCAAATAGAAACTGGCACTGGGTGCACTGAGTTAGTAGGTTAGTCCAAATATGTGTAAAAAGGTATGAAAATGTGGCAAAACATATAACAATGTCACCCAAAAGAGCATGGAACAAACAAAAATTATAGATACGTTTGGGACGTATCAACGGGGTAGCAAGGACAGAGGTACATGAGTCATAGGGGTTTCATGTAGCTTATGGTTGCACTCTTCATTGCTCTACTCTGCAGTTTTCCTTTGAGTGGATCTCTCGACAATTCAGAGTGAAATATATAGTCATCATCTAGTATGGGTCTTTCTTTCCCATTTTGGGTCGGGCCTTCTCGGGTCAAATAAAAGGCATAATTAAAATGGTGCTAGTGCCATCGAATGGGCTTGTGTTACGAATTAAGTGCTACCGTTGATGCACTCATTACAAGCCTTTTTCACTCACAATGATTTCTAGACTATAGGAACAAATAAAAGGCATAATTAAAATGGTATGTACAAATGAATGCCACAGGAATAGTATAAGCCCCGGGAGTTAGCACTAAAGTGTTTAAAAAACATAGGAACTATACAAAGAGGTTCGAGGTTGAAACTATCCTCCAAAATGAAGTGCAAATGATTTTTTAGGAAAAGTTTCACGGAATTCGTTTCCTATGGGAATGAAACATCCAATACAAATTTTTAAATTAAAATCCTTCAAAAATTCTATGTGAAGCAAAGAAGCCGTACATAGAGAGAAACAATGAGAAGACAAGTAGCAATGTCACAAATTCATTCTTTATTTTGTCATGACATGCAAAGCCATTCCTAATAGTTGCATTTTCACTTGGAATTGAATTGGACTGGAAATTACAAAGCCAAGATGGAAAGGAAATGGGCTCCAATTTGAATTCTATTGTTTGGTTTTGCATGGAATTTACTGTTGGAATAACAGGGTAGCACCCAATTCCAATTGCTTTTTGGATGTACAAACCATGGAATTCCAAATTCGAGTTCTCCTAGGGACACCACAAAAATTTTGGGGTTGTACACGGGAGGGGATGGCGGCACTCCAACCGTCCTTCCACTACCACCGTCGTTCCCCTCCCAACGACCTATTCCCGCTACAAATCCCCTACAATCTAGGGTTTGAGGGCCTCGTCGGATGAGGTCGTTCCATGGCCAAAGAACACATGGAAGAGGATGAGGGGACAGATGGGAGGGAAGGGACGAATGCGAGCAGGAGAGGAGGGCCGAAGAACTGACAGCCGCCGCCGGTTGCTTGAGGGAAGTCGGGAGTGAGATGGGGTCGCAGCGAGAGGAGCTCATCCAGGAACGAGCGAATAGGTAGGGCGTGCGGGGCATTTCCGAGCCTTTCCGGGCTCGTCCTCTCAGAAACCTTGTGCGAGGGTGGACGTGCGCTGGTGCATCGCTTGGAATTGGGCCAAGTTTTCCAAGCCCAATTCTTGTACCACCCCAAACAACAGGATTTGGCCTGGCAATTCCAGATTGCCAATTCCAAGCAGTTTTTCCTACATCCAAACAGGTGGTTAGGCCTATTAATAGGGATTCCTTGCCTCAAGGACAAAAACGTCTTTAATTTCGTTGTCTTTGCAACCCTTTCTTCTTCATACTGAGCATTGCTTAGATGATTAGTTTTCCTTGTGATAAACCAATCTGCAAGAGTTCAAGTTTTAGAATCGTGAGAGGTGCTCGTATTTTTCTGAATTAATTTAACACTACCTAACGATGATGGTTCATTAGGAGACTATGTTTTCGTTGACTATGGCATGCATTTGGTGATTTCATCAATTTCAAAGGAACGAAAAAACCCAGTCAAGACGACTGGAAGGTCCAAGCAAGCGAAAAAAAGAACCCAAATGGATTTTTGATTCGGAAAGAGTGAAGAAGCATAGTGTGCTTCCCTATAAAAGTGAAAAGAACTTATGTGCTTCTTGTTTTTTTACGTTTTTTGGGGTTTGGAGTTTTCCTTTTTATATTTCCACTTTGTTACGATTCTACTCTTTTTTTGTTTTAACTTTTCTTTTGGATATATTTTGTCCCAACCTAACTGACTAAAATGAAATCCAGTTCTAAAAATCTCGACGCGAAAAATGCAACGATTAAAATGGTTAGTGATTTGAACACATAGTTCAAGAGATAAAATGTCAAAAAAACAATGAATTAAAAGAAGCACAAGACTTTTGGATTACGACAAGTGTCACTTGTCACTACAAAACGAGATGTAAGAGATGTGATCGAACTTTTCAAAGGGTACCATCTTTTTGTCTTTTGAGTCGGAGCAAAGGGTACCATCTAACTAGTGATTTCAAACACAGTTCAAAAACTACTGATCTCGGAATAGGGCTGACCATCTTTTTTTAACTTTTTTAACTTGTATTTTTGTAGCAAAGATACATATTATCTTTCTTTATTTTTTCTCCCCCAACCCCCAACCCCGCAAAAAAAAACATAACCTTTTATTAGGGGTATAAAAAAGCATAATTGTTTTTTTATTTTGAAGGAAACCGAACTGAGGATTTGGACGCTGCACCGTGACGGCCCAAAACTAGTTAACGAAGGCCCCATATCACTAGACCCGACGACCACGAGCCCCACGCGGCAGGCACCCCACGCGCACGCGCACCAACAAAATCTCGCCAAGCACCGCAACACCCCTCGTACTCTCGTCTCGGACAACACCGCACCGTCTCCTTCCTCCCCTCTCCCCCGAAAACGAGACCGCGACACCTTAGCTTAAAAATCCACCCCTTAATTGCAGATCCGACGGCCCAGATCTCTCCTGCCCGCATCGCCCCGTCCAATCCCCCTGCCCCCCTCTTCCCGCCCTCCCCCCATGTCGCCGGCGGCGGCCGGCGCCGCCTCCTCCGGCGAAGCGCCGCCGTCGCGCCCGCCGCGCGAGCTCTACACCATCCCCGCCTCGTCCGGTAAGCGCCCCCTCCCCGACCCTTGCTCCTACTAGGGTTATATGCCCGGGCCGCGTGGGCCGGAAAGCTCGGCCGCCTCACCAATTGCGCGTCCTCCGCCCCCGCAGGTTGGTTCCGCTGGGACGACATCCACGAGACGGAGCGCCAGGCGCTCCCGGACTTCTTCGGCGGCGCCGGCGGCACCGGCTTCGGGACGGCGTCGCGGAACCCCCGGATCTACCGCGAGTACCGCGACTACATCATCAACAAGTACCGGGAGGACCCCGCCCGCCGCCTCACCTTCACCGAGGTCCGCAAGGCGCTCGTCGGCGACGCCACGCTCCTCCGGAAGCTCTTTGGCTTCCTAGACGCCTTCGGCCTAATCAACTTCTCCGCCACCTCGTCCCGCCCCGCGGCGCAGCAGCCTGGGCCTGGCGCCGTCGTAGAGGCGCCCCTGGGCTTGCAGGTGACGCCACGCCCGCCGGCGTCCTACTTCGCGGAGGAGAGACTGGGAGGAGGGACCGGGGACGGCGCCTTCCGCTTGCCTCAGCTCACCTCGTACACCGATGTGTTCGGGGAGTGGGCGCCCGGGAAGGGGCCGATATGTGGCTTCTGCGGCGAGGAGTGCAAGGACGGCAAAGTGGAAACCTTGAAGGTACTACCATTTTTTGTTATTTTGTACTATCACTAGACTGTGTTCTGTGCTCAAGCCATTCTTTGATGACCAAGTGATCTACTGATCTATCTCCACATGCTGAACCGAATTGTTCGCGACATTGATTGCTGACTTGCTATCACACCAAAGCCTTATTGGTCATAGCTCCGACAGAAGGACTCTCATCCAACATCTCAAACACACTGAAATGACTCTCTATGCTCTGCTCCTATACAAGATTGGGACGCTATCGATTGCTTCTTGCTCCTCCAAGGATACAAAGTTCCCTCCCACAAGGACACCCTTGACGTTGATCTCGTATCGTCAAGGCAATTGGACCGATCAGCATCATATATAATTTCGATGTATAGGCAATCATTTTTATTGAACCATGTGCTTCCCGAGACTTCCCGCCAAATATCTCAGTATTCGATGAGATGCTTCCAGATATCCAGTATCCGGATTATGCGGGGAAGGTCAATAAATACTCCCAAGGGCAACAATAACCTACCAAAGCCAGCCAACGATAGTATTTATACTCCACCCTCTCAAACTAGCCGTTGGAAGGCTGAACCGGTGTAGAATTGTAGAGGCTGACTGACTCTGAACCACCGGTACGGCCTGCTTCGAGCCCAACGGGCAGTAAACTAGCAGTCGAAGACCAAACCGGTGCAACTGACACTAGCACACCTGTTCAGCCACTTTAGATGGCATGTTGATCCTGCGAGCAGAGTAGTGCAACTACAATGGTTGAACCGACACTGAGCTACTGGTACAACCGGTAAATATGCTGACCTTGACAGATGAGGCGCAGTGGCTCAGTTGCCCCCCACCCCCTTCCCAGACAAGCCCTCTATCCCCTTCCTTCAAGATCAACAATAACAATGCCTTCCTCGATCAAATTAAGTAGTTTCTGGCACTCTTTAACTCGATGTCATTTGGCATCAATTCTATCTTCGGAATTGGCTCGACACGAGGAACAATTGCATTGCCTCCACACACAGTTTGCGTTCCCTCCTAGATGCATACCTCTCCTGCAGGAGCCCTCGTTTTCCTGGTCGCACGCACAGAGCCATAATCTGTCACCAAAGGCTTCTGATCCTCGAGCCTCCGCACATTCACCTCATGCTGCTGTCACTGACCAACACGAGTCTCACCTGTAGCTCGCCATCTACTTCGTCAAGATCAACATCACCACTGAGCTCAGGGCTGCCGCTGCCATTGCCACTGCCACTACGGCGGCAACACCTAGGGTTTCGGGGACGATGCTAGGTTTGATGCCATGAAAATTGGAAGGTTGTGTGGGGGAATTGTCTGTCTACTTCTTGTACATACGCCATGATACCTGGGCCATTGGGCCGAATTGCTCACACACGCGAACACATTACAGCCAATCACTGCACCATTCAACACTTTGTCGAGTAGTGTCCCGCATATAAAATCTGCTCACTTCAGCTCTTCTAGACACCAAACGCAGCAAAGTAGTCTTTATAACTGGATAACATGCTGTGAAATGTTATTTTATGAAATTTATCCATGTACTGTATTTATTTCTGTTCAGAGAGGTCGTGCTTAAACAGTCGGCTACAATTTGATTGAGTTGTATATTTTATTATTCAGATGATCAGATGGCATCAAGCTATGACGAAAATGAAGGAAATTATGTGCCGTCTAATGCTTATGCATTTTCTCTGCAGGATGGTTTTAAAGTATGTTCAACGTGTTGCAAAACTAATAGTACAAATAAGGAGGAGGCAAATAAATGCTCTATTGTTAAAAAGGAGAGCTCTGACAACCATGCTTCCAGTGCATGGACAGATGCAGAGACGCTACTCCTTTTAGAAGGTGTCCTGAAACATGGAGATGACTGGGATCTTATTACCCAGCATGTCCGAACAAAGAACAAAACAGAGTGCATCGCTAGGCTTATTCAGTTGCCTTTTGGTGAACATATGCTGGGCAACATAAATGGTAAATCTGATAGTAGGTTCCAGACTAACCAAACTACTGATGGCAAAACAAACCACTTTATTGTGAAGGATGCATCAAGTCAGTCAACCGATATGGTTGATGGCATGCAGATTGATGGGGAGGAAGATGGTGCTGATAAATTAGTTGAAGACCATCCTTCAAAGCGTCGGCGTTTATGTTCTTCAATAGATGTCACTAGTTCATTGATGGAGCAGGTAATAAAGAAAACATAACATATGTAGAAACTCATTTGTTAAGGATGTACAAAGATTTTTAGCAGATCACTGATATTTGCTAATACTACCTCAGTTAGCACTGCTGACTACTGCGGTGAGCCCAGATGTTGTGGCTGCGGCTGCAGCTGCGTCAGTTAAAGCATTGGGTAATGAAAATCCCCAAGCAAAGAAGGCATTTCATTTCATCGAGAAAGAATACCAAGTCAAATCATTCTCTTCTAACCATGTCCAAGAGAGGTAAACACGTGCCTCAACTTGTTATTCTTTGTAGTATTGGTTCAATCTGTTTATCTTAAGACGGCATTTTTACAGTGATTGCAATGTTGGCAATAAGGAAGCAGAAATGCATGGACAGACTGTTCCCGGTAGGCCTAATTTTCTTCTCACATTTTGCGCTATTGTAAATATATTTGGTTCCTCGATACTAATCATAGGAGAGTTATTTCTTTATCTGTTGATAAACATTGTTGTCATCAGAACAAAGTGGTCGGACCCTTCCCCGGGCCCTGCGCAAGCGGGAGCTACATGCACCGGGCTGCCCTTTTTATCTTAGGATTAGATTTATACCACCCCTAACAAGTTAAGTATTATAATCAGTATGTATGTCCTGAATTTTATGAGCTTACTAGCATAGCGGCCATGCATTGGTACGGAACCACAAAAGTAACTGAAGTTCTATTGGATTAGTATTATCTAGATCAACCAATGCACTTGGAATACGACAACCATGGGAGTTAGGATGTCGAGATGTAGAGGGGGGGGGGGGGAGCAGTCACGTCAGGGAAATATAATAATTGGTGGATTGACTGGTTGGTTCGTGTTATGGTAAAAAAACACGTACTGATATGCACTTATAAAATAGTTTCCCATTCAAAACACGAGTGAGGTGGTCGCTTGCTGATTTGACCGAGCTGGGTGTCAGAGGCATGTGTGAGTCTCGAGGCTCCCCAACTGCATTATTTTTTACCTTTGCTTTTATGATATTTCCAAACCTGATGGGACTGGTGGAGTTGGATGAGGGAGATCGGGGTGGAGTGGGGAGTGAATTCCTCCAAATTGGAGGGGTCTAGTGTGTAGATGGATGAGGTAGATTCAGATGGGGTGGGGAGTGAACTCTTCCAAACCAGAGGGGCTTGGTGGATTCTAGATAGATGAGTGAGATTGGGGTGGAGTAGGAAGTGAACTCTTCCAAATGCGGGTTTGGTGGATTCTAGATAGATGAGGAGATTGAGGTGGGGTGGGAAGTGAACTCACCACCACCAACAACTCCAATTTATAAGTTAAGTAGAGATTAATTTGAGTTATTGACAAATCTAAACACAAAATGTCAGATTGCCACATGCGTTTACGGCTATCAGAGGGCTTGGTGCTTTCAGAGTTCCACTTACTGAATGGTGCTTGTGTGGCGGATACCTCTGGGGTTATTTGTTATTTGATGATTGTTTTTTTATGGAATGAAATCGGTGAGCCATGGCTATGAATTTAGTCATGTCATGTGTCTCATTAGGCCTGTAATAGGTCTCTTCTTTACATCACCTGACATGCTCCCATACCACCTGTATTAACCGATGTAACTTAGGTTGGATTGGTTCACTAGATCAGGCAGCCCCCAAGTTTTCTTAGTTTGGTGTATCATGAATTTTTGGAAAGCCGTAGGCACACTGAATTAGGATGTTTGTATGCTTGCCCGTCACAAATAGTTTGCCAGATTGGCAAACTCTAGATTTTGGTTGGGATCTGCCAGCTGATATAATTCCATAAAATAAATGAATGGAGCTTATTGGCCTCTACTTGTATCATGTTTTGGCCATGACTGCTCTGCTCACCTCAAACTAATGCTTGTGATTAATGCCAGATGAGAAAATGGAAAAGAAGTTTATTTCAACCGCGTATCAAGTGAGGGCAGCTGTTGGAACAGCTGTTGGTGTTGCTGCTGCCCGTGCGAAGATGCTCGTGGACCAGGAAGAGCGAGAGATGGAGCTGCTAATGGCGTCCATAATTGAAACTCAGGTGAATTGTTTTCCTCTTTCTCTGCTTGAATTTCCATAAGTGTATTGTGTTTTGGGTTTTCTAGGTTTAGGTGAAAGGCACATCATAAATGCTGACAAAATTGCTGCTTATTCACCGACGGCTGTTTTCTTATGTTTGTCAGCTAAGAAAGATCCAATACAAGATCAAACACTTTGATGAGCTAGAACTGATCATGGATCAGGAGTACAACACCATACAACAAATAAAGGAATCCCTCATGAAGGAATGGCAAACGGTCCTGGAGCGAGCGTTTCAGACCGGGGCACCGCTTCAGAGGGACGAAGTGCTCACAAGGCTGTTCCTGGACAGGTCTACTCCATAGAGAAGCTGACTGGAGCCGATTATCCCCCTCCTCTGATCCGCCGCCTCGCCCTCTGACTGTAGTCCCTGTAGGTAAAGCAGCATTGTGCGTGCGCGCAGGAGGGCGGGCGCATCTGTAAAGGTGCTAATTCATCTAGAAATGTTGTGCTTGGGGCCGCCACACAGCCCCCTGTACCATGGTGTGCAATTGCACACAGCAGCAACTCTGTTGTACCAACATCCAGCTAGGTTTAGATAGCAAAGGGTTGCTGATAGTCTCCTGTAACTTCATTTTTTTCCCAGATGCACAGATGTTTGGTCGGTTTGGGGTGTCCGTATTGTCGACCCCGCTGTATTGTTTGGGTGAACAAATAGTTGCTGTAACTTTTCCCAATGTGAGCTTAGAGTACATACCGTGAGAATACCATGGCATTTGCTGGAAGAAATGGCCACGACAACTTTCCTGTGAAATGTTTGATTGAAAGTTGGCCTGCCAGGCAGCTGAGCCCCAGGCGGACGCCTGGGAGCGCTGCCTGGATCAGGCAGATTTTCTTGGAAGCCAAACCAAACAGGTAGTTACCTCACGCATGGTAAACTAGAGAAGGCATTTTCCTACCAAAAATCCTAACACCTACATAAGTTTTTGTAAGAGGTGTACGTAGACTTACGTAAGAGCCGATCTGCTGTGATTTGACTGGAAGATAAAAGAAGACCAGCTCCGCTGATCTGCTGTGATTTGACTGGAAGATAAAAAAAGACCAGCTCCACCCCGTAAAAATCAGGGGCTGGTTCTTGAGGGATAACCCCCGATAGGCTCATTGAGACGACTCAACATTTTAAAACATGGGATTTTTACATCTGTGCCCCTAGTTTGTTAGCTCTACTCATTCATCCCTACGCATTTAACGTTTGCTCATTTTTTCTCATTCCCTTGTCTGAAACCTTCATAAATGGTCACAAACGGTGGATGCCGTCGGGTCAGTGCTTTGACCGTTAACTCTGACGAGTGGGGTCGCGCTCGACTGTGTTGCCCGTTGAACCTGACAATTGGGGCCACATCGGACGGTGCCGTTGTTTGCCCGTTGGGCCGTGGTTAGATTGTTGGGCCCTGCGCGCGCCGTAACGACATGAGCCTGCTATGCATGCACATAGCTAGCATGCCTGCATGCGCTGATGCCCCCCGCCACGATGCGCTGACCTCCCCTCTTTCTGCACGCGAGCCGCCACGGACGCAGGGACGATCATTGCTGCTGGTTCGTCTCATCTCGCACGTTTGTCTCCTCGGTCCACTCGCATCTATTCAACGTGGCAATTAAAGTGGCATATCGATCGATGCCGCTCGTTTGAACGTAGCAAATCCAAAGCGCGGCCGGTGCCACTCCCGTTCCCTTCCCCTTTCTCTATTTAAACCACCCACGCCTCCACCTATTATCCACACATCCATTTGCGCCGTCCCCTTCTCTTCTTCACCCAAACCCAGAGCACTCTCAAAGCCAGGCGAGGATGCAGTACAACGGCCCACCTTCCAGCTCCCACCGACCGTGCCGGAGAGGCGGTATCCCGCTGGTGTCGTCGTGGAGACGACGCTCCGCGTGTGGGCGTTCTCACGCTGGAGGGGTGGAAAGGAGTTTGCCTAGTGGTTCCTTGGTGCGGGCTTCGCCTACCTCCCGGCGGGCTCGCCGGTGATGTTCCGACTGGAGGAAGTGCGTCCAAAATCCACCACTCCAGCGATAGGGCTCATCGCCAACTTCACCAACAGATTCGATGCGTACTACCCCCTCGGCAAGATGTTTTGGTGTGGGTGCGAGTTCATTGCATTCACCACCTATACGGACTTTGATAGCATCTTCCCCACCCGCAACGGTATGCACAACCTCCCCTACTACCTCGGCGAGGACGACATGGAGGAGGAGCACTGAAGAGAAGGCGCAATGAAGATGGTGGTGAAGGCCCGACCAGTCTCGTGAAGCTTGTATTGCCCGTTAGGGCTTTTAATATTTTTTTATGTTATGTCGTTGGTTGTACCATGAACTCTCTTATGTACTGTTGGAAATATGCCCTAGAGGCAATAATAAATTGGTGATTATTATATTTCCTTGTTCATGATAATCGTTTATTATCCATGCTAGAATTGTATTGATTGGAAACTCAAATACATGTGTGGATACATAGACAACACACTGTCCCTAGTGAGCGTCTAGTTGACTATCTCGTTGATCAAAGATGGTCAAGGTTTCCTGGCCATAGGCAAGTGTTGTCACTTGATAACGGAATCACATCATTAGGAGAATGATGTGATGGACAAGACCCAAACTATAAACGTAGCATATGATCGTGTCAGTTTATTGCGACTGTTTTTCTGCATGTCAATGTATCTTTTCCTATGACCATGAGATCATGCAATTCCCGGACACCGGAGGAATATCTTGTGTGTATCAAACGTCACAACGTTATTGGGTGACTATAAAGGTGCTCTACAGGTATCTCCAAAGGTGTCTATTGGGTTGGCATGGATCAAGACTGGGATTTGTCACTCCGTGTGACGGAGAGGTATCTCGGGGCCCACTCGGTAATACAACATCACAACAAGCCTTGCAAGCAATGTGACTAAGGAGTTAGTTATGGGATCTTGTATTACGAAACGAGTAAAGAGACTTGCCGGTAACGAGATTGAACTAGGTATGGAGATACCGACGATCAAATCTCGGGGAAGTAACATACTGAAGGACAAAGGGAACAACATACACGATTAACTGGATCCTTGACATAGAGGTTCAACCGATAGAGATATTCGTAGAATATGTAGGAGCCAATATGGACATCCAGGTTCCTCTATTGGTTATTGACCGGAGAATGTCTCAGGTCATGTCTGCATAGTTCTCGAACCCGCAGGGTCTGCACACTTAAGGTTCGGTGACGTTTCAGTATAGTTGAGTTATAGGTGTTGGTAACCGAAATTTGTTCGGAGTCCCGGATGAGATTCCGGACATCACGAGGATCTCCGGGATGGTCCTTAGGTAAAGATTGATATATAGGAAGTCCTTTTTGGTCACCGGAAAAGTTTTGGGCTCATCGGTAGTGTACCGGGGACCATCGGGAGGGGTGTCACGCCCCGAGGGGCCTTATGGGCTGTGGGAGGATACAAACCAGCCCCTAGTGGGCTGACATAAACTCCCACTAAGGCCCATGAGGTTTGAGATGCAAAAACCCAAAGGTGGAAAAGGTGGAAAGGGTTTCCAAGTGGAAAGGAGGAATCCTACTCCTAGTAGGATTGGAGTAGGACTCCTCCACCTCCAATTTCGGCCAAACCTTGAGGGTTTGAGGCTGCCTCCAACCCTCCCTCCTCCTATATATACTAGAGGTATTGAGGGTTTTTGAGACACACAATTTCAGCCACGTGCTACCCTCTCCTCTAGTTTGTAGTTCTTCCTCTAGATCGGGTTTCTGCGGTGCTTAGGCGAAGCCTTGGAGGAATAGATCACCACCATCACCGGCGCGCCGTCACGCCGCCGGAGAACTCATCTACTTACCCGTCTCTCTTGCTGGATCGAGAAGGCGGGGGTCGTCATCGAGCTGTATGTATGCTGAACGCGGAGGTGCCGTCCGTTCGGCACTAGATCGGGATGGATCGTGATGGGATCGCGGGACGGATCGTGATGAGATCGCGGGACGGGCTGCGATTTGAATCGCGAAGATGTTCCACTACATCAACTGCGTTATATACGCTTCCACTTAGCGATCTAGAAGGGTATGTAGATTCACTCTCCCCTCTCGTAGATGATCATCACCATGGATAGGTATTGCGTGTGCGTAGGAATTTTTTTGTTTCACATGCGACGTTCCCCAACAGTGGCATCATGAGCTAGGTTCATGCGTAGATGATATCTCGAGTAGAACACAAAAGAGTTTGTGGGCGTTGATGTTCAATTTGCTGCCCTCCTTAGTCTTTTCTTGATTCGGCGACATTGTTGGATTGAAGCGGCCCAGACCAACTTTACTCATACGCTTACGAGAGACTGGTTTCATCGACTGACATGCAACTTGTTGCATAAAGATGACTGGCGGGTGACTGTTTCTTCAACTTTAGTTGAATCGGATTTGACCGAGGCGGTCCTTGGAGAAGGTTAAATAGCAATTTGCATATCACCGTCGTGGCTTTGCGTAAGTAAGATGCGATCATACCAGATACCCATAGCAGCCACGCAAAACATGCAACAACAAATTAGAGGACGCCTAACTTGTTTTTGTAGGGTATGCACGTGATGTGATATGGCATGATATATTGGATGTATGAGATGATCATGTTGTAATAGATAAATATCGACTTGCACGTCGATGCTACGGCAACCCACAGGAGCCATAGGGTTGTCTTTAAACTAAAGTTTGTGCTTGCAGATGCTTTTACTATATCGCTAGGTTATAGCTTTAGTAGTAATAGCATAGATAGCGCGATAACCTCGATGGCAGCACGATGATGGAGATCATGGTGCGGCGCCGGTGACGATGGAGATCATGCCGGTGCTTTGGTGATGGAGATGAAGAAGCACAAGTTCATGGCCATATCATGTCACTTATGATTTGCATGTGATGTTAATCCTTTTATGCACCTTATTTTGCTTAGAACGACGGTAGCATTATAAGGTGACCCCTCACTAAAATTTCAAGATAAAATTGTGTTCTCCCCGACTGTGCACCGTTGCGACACTTCGTCGTTTCTAGACACCATGTGATGATTGGGTGTGATAGACTCAATGTTCACATACAACGGGTGCAAAACAGTTGCACATGCGGAACACTCGGGTTAAACTTGATGAGCCTAGCATGTACATACATGGCCTCGGAACATAAGAGACCGAAAGGTCGAGCATGAATCATATAGTTGATATGATAAACATGGAGATGTTCACCACTGAAATTATACTCAACTCACGTGATGATCGGACTTGAGTTAGTGGATTTGGATCATGCGCCACTCGAATGTCTAGAGGGATGTCTAATTTGAGTGGGACTTATTAGTAATATGATTAGATAAACTCAATTATCATGAACATAGTCAAAAGGTCTTTGCAAATTATGTTGTAGCTTGCGTTGTAGCTCTACTGTTTTTGATATGTTCCTAGAGAAAATTTAGTTGAAAGATGATAGTAGCAATTATGCGGACTGGGTCCGTAAACTGATGATTGTCCTCATTGCTGCGCAGAAGGCTTATGTCCTTAATGCACCGCTTGGTGTGCTGAACCTCGAGCGCCGTCTGTGGATGTTGCGAACATCTAACATACACATTTTTTGATGACTACATGATAGTTTCGTGCGTAATACTTAAACGTCTTAGAATTGAGGCACTGAAGACGTTTTGAACGTCACGGAACATGCGAGATGTTCCAAGAGATGAAATTGGGATTTCATGCTCGTGCCCTTGTTGAGAGGTATGAGACCTCCGACAAGATTATTTGTCTACAAAGTAAGGGAGAGAAGCTCAACCATTGAGCATGTGCCCAGATTGTCTGAGTGCTACAATCGCTTGAATCGAGTGGGAGTTAATCTTCCAGATGAGATAGTGATGGTTCTCCAAAGTCACTGCCACCAAACTACTAGAGCTTCGTGATGAACTATAACATATCAAGGAAAAATATGATGATCCTTAAGCTATTCACGATGTTTGACATTGCAAAAGTAGAAATCAAATAGGAGCATCAGTTGTTGATGGTTAGTAAAACCACTGGTTTCAAGAAGGGCAAGGGCAAAAAGGGATACTTCATCAAACGGCAAACCAGTTGCTGCTCTAGTGAAGAAACCCAATGTTGAACCCAAACCCGAGACTAAGTGCTTCTGTTATGAGGGGAACGGTCTCTGAGGCAGAACTACCCTAGGTACTTGGTAGATGAGAAGGCTGGCAAAGTCGAGAAAAGTATATTGGATATACTGATATTGATGTGTGCCTTACTAGTACTCCTAGTACCACCAGGGTATTAGATACGTTTCAGTTGCTAAGTGTTAGTAACTTGAAATTATAGCTACATATTAAATGGATACTAGCAAGGGTGAGGTGACGATGTGTGTTGGAAGTAAATTCTAAGGTTGATGTGATCAAACATCACACGCTCCCTCTACCATCGGGATTAGTGTTAAACCTAAATAATCGTTATTTGGTGTTTGCACCGAGCATGAACATGATTAGATCGTGTTTATTGCAATAGATTATTCATTTAAAGAGAATAATGGTTAATCTATTTGCTTGAATAAATACCTTCAATGGTTTATTGAATCTCGATCGTAGTGTTACACATGTTCATAATATTGATGCCAAAAGATACAAAGTAGTAATGATAGTACCACTTACTTGTGGCACTGCCGCTTGAGTCATGTTGGTACAAAATGCATGAAGAAGCTCCATGCTGATGGATCTTTGTACTCACTCATTTTTGAAACATTTGAGACATGCAAACCATACCTATTGGTATAAACGCATGAAGAAACTCCATGTAGATTGTTCGTTTGGACTCACTTGATTTTGAATCACTTGAGACATGCAAATCATACCACATGGGCAAGATGACTGAAGGCCTCGTTTTCCAGTGAGATGGAACTAGAAAGTAACTTATTGGAAGTAATATATTTGAATGTATGCAGTCCAATGGGTGCTGAGGCACGCAGTGGATATCGTTATGTTTTTATTTCATAGATGATTTGAGTAGATACTAGTGTATTTGCGTGATGAAATACACGTCTGAATTATTGAAAGGTTCAAGTAGTTTCAGAGTGAAGTTGAAGATCGTCATGACAATAGGGTAACATGTCTATGATATGATCATAGAGATGAATATCTGAGTTGCGAGTTTGGTACACAATTAAGACATATGTGAAAATTGTTTCACATCTCATGCCACCTAGAACACCATAGTGTGATGGTGTGTCCGAACGTCGTATCCGCGCCCTATTTGATATGGTGCATACTATGATGTCTCTTATCGAATTACCACTATCGTTTATGGGTTATGCATTAGAGACAACCACATTCACTTTAAATAGGGCACCACGTATTTCTGTTGAGATGACACCGTATGAACTATGGTTTGGAGAAACCTAAGCTGTCATTTCTTAAAAGTTTGGGGTTGTGATGCTTATGTGGAAAAGTTTCAGCATGATAAGCTCGTACAGAAAGCGGATAAATGCATCTTCATAGGACACCCAAAACAGTTGGGTATACCTCCTATCTCAGATCCAGAAGCAAAGTGCTTATTTCTAGAAACGGGTCCTTTCTCGAGGAAAAGTTTCTCTCGAAAGAATTGAGTGGGAGGGTGGTGGAACTTGATGAGGTTATTGAACCGTCACTTCAACCAATGTGTAGCAGGGCGAACAAAGTTGTTCCTGTGGCGCCTACGCCAATTGAAGTGGAAACTGATGCTAGTGATCATTAAGCTTCAAATCAAGTTACTACAAACCTCGTAGGTCGACAAGGTCTCGTACTGCTACAGAGTGGTATGGTAACCCTGTCTTGGAGGTCATGTTGTTGAACAACAATGAACCTACGACCTATGGAGAAGCGATGGTGGGTCCGGATTCCGGCAAATGGTTGGAGGCCATGAAATCCGAGAGAGGATCCATGTACGAAAACAAAGTGTAGACTTTGGAAGAACTACTTGATGTGCATAAGACTATTAAGTACAGATGGATCTTTAAAAGGAAGACAAACGATGATGGTGAAAATTCACCATTAAGAAAGGTTGACTTCTCGCAAAGATTTTTCCGACAAGTTCAAAGAGTTGACTATGATGAGACTTTCTCACTCGTAGCGATGCTAAAAGTCTGCTTGAATTATGTTAGGAGTTGTTGCATTATTTATGAAATATTGCACAAAGGATGTCAATACATTGTTTCCTCGACAGTTTCCTTGAGGAAAGGTTGTATGTGATACAACCAGAAGGTTTTGTCGATCCTAAGGATGCTAACAAGTATGCAAGCTCCAGCGATCCTTCTATGGACTGGTGCAAGCATCTCAGAGTTGGAATATACACTTTGATGAGATGATCAAAGCTTTTGGGTTTATACAAGGTTTATGAGAAACTTGTATTTCAAAAGAAGTGAGAGGGAGCACTGTAGAATTTCTCATAAGTATATGTGGTTGACATATTGTTGATCGGAAGTAATGTAGAATTTCTGGAAAGCATAAAGGGTTGTTCGAAAGGAGTTTTTCAAAGGAAAATCTGGATAGAGTTACTTGAACATTGAGCATAAAGATCTATAGAGATAAATTAAAATACTTAATATAACTTTCAATGAAATGCATGCCTTAACAAGTTTTTGAAGGAGTTCAGAACAGATCAACAAAGAAGGAGTTCTTGACTGAGTTGTAAGGTGTGAATTTGAGTAAGACTCAAAGACCGACCACGACAGAAGAAAGAGAAAGGACGAAGGTCATACCCTATGCCTTAGCCGTAGGCTCTATAGTATGCTATGCAGTGTACCGCATCTGATGTGTGCCTTGCCATGAATCTGTCAAGGGGTACCGAAGTGATCCAAGAATGGATTACTGGACATCAGTCAAAAGTTATCCTTAGACTAAGGATTTTTTTTTCGATTATGGAGGTGATTAAAGAGTTCGTCGTAAAGAGTTATGTCGATGCAAGCTTTGACACTAATCCGAATAACTCTGAGTGGTAAACCTGATTCGTATAGTGGAGTAGTCATTTGGAATAGTTCCAAATGGCACGTAGTAGCAGCATCTATAGGATGACATAGAGATTTGTAAAGCACACACGGATCTGAAAGATTCAGATCCATTGACTAAAAACCTCTCTCACAAGCAAGACATGATCGAACCCCGGAACTGTATGGGTGTTAGATTCATTACAATCACATAGTGATGTGAACTAGATTATTGACTCTAGTGCAAGTGGGAGACTCTTGGAAATATGCCCTAGAGGCAATAATAAATTGGCTATTATTATATTTCCTTGTTCATGATAATCGTTTATTATCCATGCCAGAATTGTGTTGATTGGAAACTCAAATACATGTGTGGATACATAGACAACACAATGTCCCTAGTGAGCCTCTAGTTGACTAGCTCGTTGATCAAAGATGGTCAAGGTTTCCTGGCCATAGGCAAGTGTTGTCACTTGATAACGGGATCAAATCATTAGGAGAATGATGTGATGGACAAGACCCAAACTATAAATGTAGCATGTGACCGTGTCACTTTATGGCGACTGATTTTCTGCATGTCAATGTATCTGTTCCTATGACCATGAGATCATGCAACTCCCAGACACCGAAGTAATACCTTGTGTGTATCAAATGTTGCAACGTTACTGGGTGACTATAAAGGTGTTCTACATGTATCTCCAAAGGTGTCTGTTGGGTTGGCATGGATCAAGACTGGGATTTGTCACTCCGTGTGACGGAGAGGTATCTCAGGGCCCACTCGGTAATACAACATCAAAACAAGACTTGCAAGCAATGTGATTAAGGAGTTAGTTATGGGATCTTTTATTATGGAACGATTAAAGAGACTTTCCGGTAACAAGACTGAACTAGGTATGGAGATACCGACGATCGAATCTCGGGCAAGGAACATACCGAAGGACAATGGGAACACAATACGGGATTAACTGAATCCTTGACATAGAGGTTCAACCGATAGAGATATCCGTAGAATATGTAGGAGTTAATATGGACATCCAGGTCCTGCTATTGGTTATTGACCAGAGAATGTCTCAGGTCATGTCTGCATAGTTCTCGAACCCGTAGGGTGTGCACACTTAAGGTTCGGTGACGTTTCGGTATAGTTTAGTTATAGGTGTTGGTAACCGAAATTTGTTCGGAGTCCCGGATAGATCCCGGACGTCGCGAGTAGCTCCGGAATGGTACGGAGGTAAAGATTGATATATATGAAGTCTTGTTTTGGTCACCGGAAAAGTTTCGGGCTCATCGGTAGTGTACGGGAGTGCCGGGAGGGTACGAGGGACCATCGGGAGGGCTGTGATACGTCTAGTTTGCATAATGTTTTCATGCTGATATCTATCGCTTCTTTGGTTGTTATTTCACTTCATGGTACAATTCTTATGCCTTTTCTCTCTTATTTTGCAAGGTTTACATGAAGAGGGAGAATGCCGGCAACTGGAATTCTGGCCTGAAAGTGGAGCAAAGTTGAGATCCCTATTCCGCGCAACTCCAAACGCCATAAAAATCAACGAGGATTTTTTTCCCGATTTATCAAAAATACTGGGCCGAAGAAGTGCCAGAGGGGGGCGTGCAGGTGGCCACAAGCCTGCACGGCGCGACCACCCCCTGGCCGCGCCATGAGGGCTTGTGAGCACCCTGCAGGCCCACTTGCCCCCCTCTTTTGCTATATGAAGGGTTTCGTCCAGGGAAAAATCAAGGAGGAGCTTTTTCGTGGTTTCGCCGCCGCCACGAGGCGGAACTTGAGCAGAACCAATCTAGAGCTCCGGTAGGACGATCCTGCCGGGGAAACTTCCCTCCCGGAGGGGGAAATCGTCGCCATCGTCATCTTCAACACTCCTCTCATCGGAGGGGACTCGTCACTATCAACATCTTCATCAGCACCATCTCATCTTCAAACCCTAGTTCATCACTTGTAACCAATCTCTGTCTCGCGACTCCGATTGGTACTTGTAAGGTTGCTAGTAGTGTTGATTACTCTTTGTAGTTGATGCTAGTTGGATTATTTGGTGGAAGAGTTTATGTTCAGATCCTTGATGCTACTCATTACCTCTCTGGTCATGAATATGATTATGCTTTGTGAGTAGTTACTTTTGTTCCCGAGGACATGGGATAAGTCATGCTAATAGTAGTCATGTGAATTTGGTATTCGTTTGGTAATTTGATATGTTGTATGTGGTTTTTCCTCTAGTGGTGTTATGTGAACGTCGACTACATAATACTTCACCATTATTTGGGCCTAGAGGAAGGCATTGGGAAGTAGTAAGTAGATGATGGGTTGCTAGAGTGACAGAAGCTTAAACCCTAGTTTATGCGTTGCTTCGTAAGGGGCTGATTTGGATCCACTAGTTTAATGCTATGGTTAGACTTTGTCTTAATTGTTCTTTCGTAGTTGCGGACGCTTGCGAGAGGGATTAATCATAAGTGGGATGCTTGTCCAAGTAAGGGCAGTACCCAAGCGCCGGTCCACCCACATATCAAACTATCAAAGTAACGAACGCGAATCATATGAACATGATGAAACTAGCATGACAGAAATTCCCGTGTGTCCTCGGGAGCGTTTTTCCTCCTATAAGACTTTTTCCAGGCTTGTCCCTTGCTACAAAAGGGATTGGGCCACTTTGCTGCACCTTTTCTACTTTTGTTACTTGTTTCTTGGTACGAATCATCTCACCACACAATCAATTGTAACCGATAATTTCAGTGCTTGAAGATATTTCCTTGCTGAAAACCACTTGTCAGATCCTTCTGCTCCTCGTTGGGTTCGACACTCTTACTTATCGAAAGGACTACGATTGATCCCCTATACTTTTGGGTCATCAAGACTCTTTTCTGGCGGCGTTGCCGGGGAGTGAACTTCCTTTGGTAAGTGGAACTTGGTAAGGAAACATTCATATAGTGTGCTGAAATTTATTGTCACCTGTCACTATGGATACTAATCCTTTGAGGGGCTTGTTCAGGGTATCTTCACCTCGAATGGAAGCACAAATAGTTGCTCCTCAACCTGCTGCACCTACTGAAAATATTTTCTTTGAATTTCCTTCGGGTATGCTTGAGAAACTGCTGGCTAATCCTTTTACAAGAGATGGAACATCACATCCAGACTTGCATCTAATCTATGTAGATGAAATTTATGATTTATTTAAGCTTGCAGGTGTGCCCGAGGATGAGGTCAAGAAGAATGTATTTCCTTTATCTTGGAAGGATAAGGCGTTGACATATTATAGGCTATGTGATGATACTGGATCATGGGACTACAATTGGTTGAAATTGGAATTTCATCAAATTTTTTTTCCTATGCATTTAGTACATCGTGATCAAAATTATATTTACAATTTTTGGCCTCGTGACAGAGAAAGCATCACTCAAGCTTGGGGGAGGATTAAATCGATGCTATATTCATGCCCCAATCATGAGCTCTCGAGAGAAATTATCATTCAGAACTTCTATGCTCGGCTTTCTCATGATGATCGCACCATGCTTGACACTTATTGTACCGTTTCTTTTATGAAGAGAGATATTGACTTCAAATGGAATTTATTGGAGAGAATTTAACGCAACTCTTAAGATTGGGAGCTTGAAGAAGGTAAGGAGTCAGGTATCAATTTCACGTCTGATTGCGTTAAATGCTTTGTTGAGACAAATACCTATAGTGATTTTAGCGCTAAGTATGGACTTGACTCTGAGATAGTAGCTTCATTGTGTAAATCCTTTGCTGCTTATATTGATATCCCCAAAGAGAAGTGGTTTAATATCATCCTCCTGTAGAAGTCAATGTAGTTAAACCCAATCCAGTTGAAGAGAGAGTCATTGCCTATAATGATCCTGTTGTTCCCAGTGCTTACATTGAGAAACCACCTTTCCCTGTTAGGATAAATGATCATTCTAAAGCTTCAACTGTGATACGTAGAGGCTATATTAGAACACCTACACCCCATGAGCAAATTAGAGTTGAACCTAGCATTGCTATTATCAAAGATCTTCTGTCCGACGATGTTGAGGGACATAATATTCACTTCTGTGAAGATGCTGCTAGAATTGCTAAACCACACGCTAGAGACAAACATAGGCCTATTGTTGGCATGCCTGTGGTTTCTGTTAAGATAGGAGATCATTGTTACCATGGTTTATGTGACGTGGGTGCTAGTGTTAGTGCAATACCTCAATCCTTATACGATGAAATCAAAGATGAGATTGCACCTGTTGAGATAGAGCCTATTGATGTCACTATTCAGCTTGCCAATAGAAATACCATCTGCCCCGTGGGAATTGTTAGGGACGTTGAAGTCTTGTGTGGTAAAACGAAGTATCCTGCTGATTTCCTCGTTCTTACTACCGCACAAGATAGCTTTTGTCCCATCATATTTGGTAGACCTTTTCTCAATACTGTCAATGCTCATATTGATTGTGAGAAGCAAACTGTCACTGTTGGCTTTGAAGGCGTGTCACGTGAGTTCAACTTCTCCAAGTTTGGTAGACAACCTCATGAAAAGGAGTTGCCTAGTAGGGATGAAACTATTGCCTTAGCCTCTATTGCCATGCCTCCTACTGATCCCTTAGAGCAATACTTGCTTGAGAATGAAAATGATATGCATATGGATGAAAGGGATGAGATAGATAGAGTTGTCTTAGAACAATATACTATCCTTAAGAATAACTTGCCTGTTGAACTGCTTGGGGATCCACCCCCACCAAAGGGTGATCCTGTGTTCGAGCTTAAACAGTTGCCTGATACTCTTAAGTATGCCTATCTTGATGCAAAAGAGATATATCCTATTATTATTAGTGCTAGCCTCTCAGAGCATGAAGAAAAGAAGTTACTAAAAACTCTAAGGAAGCACCGTGCTGCTACTGGATATACTCTTGATGATCTTAAGGGCATTTGTCCCACTCTATGCCAGCACAAGATTAAAACTGATCTTGACTTCAAACCAGTTGCTGGTCATCAAAGGAGATTAAATCCTAAGATGAAAGGAGTAGTGAGAAAAGAAATACTAAAGCTCCTCGAAGCAGGTATCATCTATCCCTTTGCTCACAGCAATTGGGTGAGTCCGGTGCATTGCGTCCCTAAGAAGGGAGGCATTACCGTTGTCCCTAATGATAAGGATGAATTGATCCCACAGAGGATTATTACTGGCTATAGGATGGTGATCAATTTTAGGAAATTGAATAAGGCCACTAGGAAAGATCATTAGCCTTTGCCTTTTATCGACCAAATGCTAGAAAGGCTGTCCAAACACACACACTTCTGCTTTCTAGACGGATATTTTGGTTTCTCCCAAATACCAGTTGCACAATCTGATCAGGAGAAAACCACTTTCACCTGCCCTTTTGGTACCTTTGCTTATAAACGTATGCCTTTTAGCTTATGTAATGCACCTGCCACCTTTCAAAGATGTATGATGGCTATATTCTCTGACTTTTGTGAAAAGATTGTCGAGGTTTTCATGGATGACTTTTGCATATACGGGTCTTCCTTTGATGATTGCCTCAACAACCTTGATCGAGTCTTACAGAGATGTAAAGACACCAATCTTGTCTTGAATTGGGAGAAGTGCCACTTTATGGTTAATGAAGGCATCGTCTTAGGACATAAAATTTCTGAAAGAGGTATTGAAGTCGATAAGGCTAAGGTTGATGCAATCGAGAAAATGCCATACCCCACAGATATCAAAGGTATAAGAAGTTTCCTTGGTCATGCTGGTTTCTATAGAAGGTTCATCAAAGACTTCTCTAAGATTTCTAGGCCTCTTACCAATCTCTTACAAAAGGATATTCCTTTTGTCTTTGATGATGATTGTGAGGAAGCCTTCGAAATACTTAAGAGGGCTTTGATAACTACACCTATTGTTCAACCACCTGATTGGAACTTACCTTTCGAGATCATGTGTGACGCTAGTGATTATGCTGTTTGTGTTGTTCTAGGGAAAATAGTCGATAAGAAGTTGAATGTTATTCACTATGCTAGTAAAACTCTAGACAATGCCCAAAGAAACTATGCCACTACGAAGAAGGAATTTTTAGCAGTCGTGTTTGCATGTGAAAAGTTCAGGTCTTACATAGTTGATTCCAAAGTCACTATTCACACTGATCATGATGCTATTAAGTACCTTATGGAGAAGAAAGACGCTAAAGCTAGACTTATCAGATGGGTTCTCTTGCTACAAGAATTTGATTTGCACGTTGTCGACAGAAAGGGTGCTGATAACCCCGTAGCAGATAACTTGTCTAGGTTGGAGAACGTTCTTGATGACCCAGAACCTATTGATGACAGCTTTCCCGATGAGCAACTGAATGTCATCAATGCTTCACGTAGTGCACCTTGGTATGCTGATTATGCAAACTGTATCGTTGCCAAATATATACCACCTAGTTTCACATACCAGCAAAACAAGAAATTCTTCTTTGACTTGAGACATTACTTCTGGGATGATCCTCACCTTTATAAGGAAGGAGTAGATGGTATTATTGTTGGAATTATGCCCTAGAGGCAATAATAAATATAGTTATTATTATAATTCCTGTATCAAGATAATCGTTTATTATCCATGCTACAATTGTATTGAATGAAGACTCATTTACATGTGTGGATACATAGACAAAACACTGTCCCTAGCAAGCCTCTAGTTGGCTAGCCAGTTGATCAAAGATAGTCAGTGTCTTCTGATTATGAACAAGGTGTTGTTGCTTGATAACTGGATCACGTCATTAGGAGAATCACGTGATGGACTAGACCCAAACTAATAGACGTAGCATGTTGATCGTGTCATTTTGTTGCTACTGTTTTCTGCGTGTCAAGTATTTGTTCCTATGACCATGAGATCATATAACTCACTAACACCGGAGGAATACTTTCTGTGTATCGAACATCGCAATGTAACTGGGTGACTATAAAGATGCTCTACAGGTATCTCCGAAGGTGTTCGTTGAGTTAGTATGGATCAAGACTGAGATTTGTCACTCCGTGTGACGGAGAGGTATCTCGGGGCCCACTCGGTAATACAACATCACACACAAGCCTTGCAAGCAATGTAACTTAGTGTAAGTTGCGGGATCTTGTATTACGGAACGAGTAAAGAGACTTGCCGGTAAACGAGATTGAAATAGGTATGCGGATACTGACGATCGAATCTCGGGCAAGTAACATACCGAAGGACAAAGGGAATGACATACGGGATTATATGAATCCTTGGCACTGAGGTTCAAACGATAAGATCTTCGTAGAATATGTAGGATCCAATATGGGCATCCAGGTCCCGCTATTGGATATTGACCGAGGAGTCTCTCGGGTCATGTCTACATAGTTCTCGAACCCGCAGGGTCTGCACACTTAAGGTTCGACGTTGTTTTATGCGTATTTGAGTTATATGGTTGGTTACTGAATGTTGTTCTGAGTCCCGGATGAGATCACGGACGTCACGAGGGTTTCCGGAATGGTCCGGAAACGAAGATTGATATATAGGATGACCTCATTTGATTACCGGAAGGTTTTTGGAGTTACCGGGAATGTACCGGGAATGACGAATGGGTTCCGGGAGTTCACCGGGGGGGCAACCCACCCCGGGGAAGCCCATAGGCCTTGAGGGTGGCGCACCAGCCCTTAGTGGGCTGGTGGGACAGCCCAAAAGGGCCCTATGCGCATTGGAAGAAAAATCAAAGAAAAAAAAGGAGGAGGTGGGAAAGGAAAGAAGGACTCCACCCACCAAACCAAGTAGGACTCGGTTTGGGGGGAGTCCTTCCCCCCTTTGGCTCGGCCGACCCCCTTGGGGCTCCTTGAGCCCCAAGGCAAGGTCCCCCCTCTACCACCTATATATACGGAGGTTTTAGGGCTGATTTGAGACGACTTTTCCACGGCAGCCCGACCACATACCTCCACGGTTTTCCTCTAGATCGCTTTTCTGCGGAGCTCGGGCGGAGCCCTGCTGAGACGAGATCATCACCAACCTCCGGAGCGCCGTCACGCTGCTGGAGAACTCTTCTACCTCTCCGTCTCTCTTACTGGATCAAGAAGGGCGAGATCATCGTCGAGCTGTACGCGTGCTGAACGCGGAGGTGCCGTCCGTTCGGCACTAGATCGTGGGACTGATCGCGAGATTGTTCGCGGGGCGGATCGAGGGACGTGAGGACGTTCCACTACATCAACCGCGTTCACTAACGCTTCTGCTGTACGGTCTACAAGGGTACATAGATCACTCATCCCCTCTCGTAGATGGACATCACCATGATAGGTCTTCGTGCGCGTAGGAATTTTTTTGTTTCCCATGCGACGTTCCCCAACAGTTATTAGACGTTGTGTACCTGAACATGAACAGGAACAGGAACAGATCCTACAGAAGTGTCACTCCGAGGCCTACAGAGGACACCATGCGGGAGATAGAACTGCACACAAGGTATTGCAATCAGGTTTGTATTGGCCCACTCTCTTTAAGGATGCCCGTAAGTTTGTCTTGTCTTGTGACGAATGTCAAAGAATAGGTTATATTAGCAAACGTCAGGAAATGCATATGAACTATTCACTTGTCATTGAACCATTTGATGTTTGGGGCTTTGATTATATGGGACCTTTTCCAAAATCCAACGGGTATACTCATATCCTAGTTGCTGTTGATTACGTCACTAAGTGGGTAGAAGCTATCCCCACTAGTAGTGCTGATCACAACACCTCCATCAAGATGCTGAAAGAAGTTATCTTCCCTAGATTTGGAGTCCCTAGATATTTAGTGACCGACGGTGGTTCACACTTCATTCATGGTGCTTTCCATAAAATGCTTGCTAAGTACGATGTCAACCATAGAATTGCGTCTCCCTACCACCCTCAGTCCAGTGGTCAAGTAGAGCTAAGCAACAGAGAGATTAAACTAATTCTGCAAAAGGCTGTCAACAGGTCTAGAAATAATTGGTCTAAGAAGCTCGATGATGCATTGTGGGCTTATAGAACTGCCTATAAGAATCCCATGGGCATGTCTCCGTACAAAATGGTGTATGGGAAAGCATGTCATTTACCTCTTGAGCTAGAGCATAAAGCTTATTGGGCAATCAAAGAGCTCAGCTTTGATTTCAAACTTGCCGATGAGAAGAGGTTATTTGATATTAGCTCGCTTGATGAGTGGAGAACTCAGACATATGAGAATGCCAAGTTGTTCAAAGAGAAGGTTAAGAGGTGGCATGATAAGAGGATACAAAAGCATGAGTTCAATGTAGGTGATTAAGTCTTGCTATATAACTCTCGTTTAAGATTCTTTGCAGGAAAGCTTCTCTCTAAATGGGAAGGTCCCTATGTTGTTGAGGAAGTATATCGTTCCGGTGCTATCAAGATCAACAACACGGAAGGTAATTGTCCGAGAGTGGTAAATGGGCAGAGAATCAAGCATTATATCTCAGGTACTGCCATAAATGTTGAAAGCAATATCATCAATACCATAACTCTGAAAGAATACCTAAGGGACATTTATCAGCCTGCTTTAGACTCCGAAAACGAAAAGGTATGTGATTCGGTAAGAAAACAGAGTCCAAAACTTTTGCAGTAGGAATTTTTCTCCGTTTTGGAATATTTGAAAAAAATAAAAAAATTGGAATCAGTCCGGAAAGTGCGCGAGGAGGCGACAAGCCTGCACGGCACGGTCCCACCCCCTGGCCACGCCGTGAGGGCTTGTGGCCACCTCGTGCGCCTACGGACTCCGTTTTCGTGTGGGGGTACTCCTTCTTGTCTAAAAAAAATCAATATATATACTCCCGTTTGGTCTGACCCCTGCATCACGCAGATTTCCTCTGTTTTTCGTTTCGAGCCTGTTTTCTGCCGTAGATCTAGGCCAACATGTGTTCTCACGATTCAGAGGGGGAGAGCTATGTGGCTGATTACCTTGCTAACCCCAAGGTCTATGGGGACTTGGATCCTTATGGCTGGACCACTAATGAGGAAGAAGATTATGATCCGAAGGGGAAGGAACAAACAAGTTCTGATGAAGAGGAGGCTCCTCTACCTCAACCTTGACACACTCATGTGGAGTTCAAGAAGTCGAGCCTCCCTGACTCAAGGAAGAAGCCTAAGACCTTGTTTATCCCTTCTCGTTTCTTGCAGGAGAGTAAGCAGGAATGATGCCAAAGGGTGTTGAAGCTTGAAGAGGAAAATGATGATATGAGGGAGCAAAAGTTTATGCTCAAGTGGAAATTAAACAAACTCAACACCTCTTCAACAACTCCACCACCATCACCACCAAAGGAAGACAACTAAGCATTGGTATGGGGAATCCCCTTGGCTTGTGCCAAGCTTGGGGGAGTTGCCCCGGTATCGTATCACCATCACATCTTTTGCCCTTACCTTTGTTTTAAGTTTTCCTTTTCAGTTTTCTTTTTCTCTAGTATTTTAAAAGTCTTAGTGTTTTAGTTTTGAGTTTTGCTTTGTGTCACCCCTGATGTATTCTTGCTCGTGAGCCATATAATAAAGAGTGTCTTAGTTGAAGGGCTTTGCCTCTTGCCATGATCAAAAGAGTGAGAATAGAACAAAAGCATGAAAGATCATGTAATGATCTTATGGGAAGTGATGGCTTCTCATATAAAAAGAATGAGGATTGAAACTTGTTAAGGGTAGGCAAAGGTAGACCTTGGTCATGGTTGCAATTAATAGGAAGTGATAAAGAAGGAGAGCTTCACATATAAATATATCATCTCTGACACCATCTATGATTGTGAACACTCACCAAACTATTGCATGCCTAGAAGTAGATGTTGGACAAGGAAGACAACATAATGAATTGTGTTTGCTTGGCTGTGAACAATGTTATATGATTACAGATCCCTTCGCATGTGACGATTGCTTCCACCTCATAGTAGCCAAAACTCCCGCACCAAGTAGAGATACTACTTGTGCATCCATAAATCTTCAAACCAGTTTTGCCATGAGTGTCTACCATACCTACCTATGTATTGAATAAGATCCCTCAAGTAAGTTGTCATCGGTGCAAGCAATAAAAATTGCTCTCTAATATGTATGATCTATTAGTGTGTGGAAAATAAGCTTTATGCGAACCTTTGATGAGGAAGACATAAAAGCGACAGACTGCATAATAAAGTTCTTTACCGCAGGAGGCAATATAAAGTGACGTTCCTCCGCACTAAAAGGACACGCATCCAAACCTCAAAAGCGCATGACAACCTCTGCTTCCCTCTGCGAAGGGCCTATCTTGTACCTTTACTTTTTGCCCTTGAAAGAGTCATGGTGATCTTCACCAATTCCCTATTTCACCTTTATCTTGGCTACCGTCATATGCTTGGGAAAGATATATATTCATATGTCAACTTGGAGGTAAGTATTCATGAATTATTATTGTTGACATTACCCTTGAGGTAAGTAGTTGGGAGGCAAAACTGTAAGCCCCTATCTTTCTCTGTGTCCAGCTGAAACTTTGATCTCATGAGTACCACGTGAGTTGTAGAAATTGTAGAGAACGAAAGAATGATTGAGTATGTGGATTTGCTTTACAAGCTCTTATTTGACTCTTTATGATGTTGTGATAAATTGAAATTGCTTCAATGACTAAAGGCTATCTGTTGTTACTTCTCGGTAAGGTTCTTGACCCATGCTTTACTTTGTGAAGGAATTATCACTTTAGCATGAGAGATTATATGTTTGTATTGCTGTTCTGATATTGATCATGATGCATGCATGTTCGTATCTTGTTTTGTCGACACCTCTCTCCCTAAACATGTGGACATATTTATTGAGCTCGGCTTTCGCTTGAGGGCAAGCGAGGTCTAAGCTTGGGGGAGTTGATACGTCCATTTTGCATCATGTTTTCATGTTGATATTTATCGCTTCTTTGGCTGTTATTTCACTTCATGGTACAATTCTTATGCCTTTTCTCTCTTATTTTGCAAGGTTTACATGAAGAGGGAGAATGCCGGCAACTGGAATTCTGGCCCGAAAGTGGAGCAAAGTTGAGATACCTATTCTGCGCAACTCCAAACACCGTAAAAATCAACGAGGATTTTCCCCGATTTATCAAAAATACTAGGCTGAAGAAGTGCCAGAGGGGGTCGTGCAGGTGGCCACAAGCCTGCACGGTGCGGCCACCCCCCAGGCCGCGCCATGAGGGCTTGTGGGCACCCTGCAGGCCCACTTGCCCCCTCTTTTGCTATATGAAGGGTTTTGTCTAGGAAAAAAAAATCAAGGAGGAGCTTTTTCGTGGTTTCGCCGCCGCCACGAGGCGGAACTTGAGCAGAACCAATCTAGAGCTCCGGCAGGACGATCCTGCCGGGGAAACTTCCCTCCCGAAGGGGGAAATCGTCGCCATCGTCATCACCAACACTCCTCTCATCGGAGGGGACTCGTCACCATCAACATCTTCATCACCACCATCTCATCTCCAAACCCAAGTTCATCACTTGTAACCAATCTCCATCTCGTGACTCCGATTGGTACTTGTAAGGTTGCTAGTAGTGTTGATTACTCTTTGTAGTTGATGCTAGTTGGATTATTTGGTGGAAGAGTTTATGTTCAGATCCTTGATGCTACTCATTACCTCTCTGGTCATGAATATGATTATGATTTGTGAGTAGTTACTTTTGTTCCTGAGGACATGGGATAAGTCATGCTAATAGTAGTCATGTGAATTTGGTATTTGTCCGGTAAATTGATATGTTGTATGTTGTTTTTCCTCTAGTGGTGTTATGTGAATGTCGACTATATAACACTTCACCATTATTTGGGCCTTGAGGAAGGCATTGGGAAGTAGTAAGTAGATGATGGGTTGCTAGAGTGACAGAGGCTTAAACCCTAGTTTATGCGTTGCTTCGTAAGGGGCTGATTTGGATCCACTAGTTTAATGCTATGGTTAGACTCTGTCTTAATTTTTCTTTCGTAGTTGCGGATGCTTGCGAGAGGGGTTAATCATAAGTGGGATGCTTGTCTAAGTAAGGGTAGTACCCAAGCGCCGATCCACCCACATATCAAACTATCAAAGTAACGAACGCAAATCATATGAACATGATGAAACTAGCAGGACAGAAATTCCCGTGTGTCCTCGGGAGCGTTTTTCCTCCTATAAGACTTTGTCCATGCTTGTCCCTTGCTACAAAAGGGATTGGGCCACTTTGCTGCACCGTTGCTACTTTTGTTACTTGTTGCTTGCTACGAATCATCTCAGCACACAATCACTTGTTACCGATAATTTCAGTGCTTGCAGATATTTCCTTGCTGAAAACCACTTGTCAGATCCTTCTGCTCCTCGTTGGGTTCGACACTCTTACTTATTGAAAGGACTACTATTGATCCCCTATACTTGTGGGTCATCAGGGTGTCACGCCCTGAGAGGCCTTATGGGCTGTGGGAGGATACAAACCAGCCCCTAGTGGGCTGACATAAACTCCCACTAAGGCCCATGAGGTTTGAGAAGCAAAAACCCAAAGGTGGAAAAGGTGGAAAGGAGGAATCCTACTCCTAGTAGGATTGGGGTAGGACTCCTCCACCTCCAATTTCGGCCAAACCTTGAGGGTTTGAGGCTGCCTCCTCCCCTCCCTCCCTCCTATATATACTAGAGGTATTGAGGGTTTTTGAGACACACAATTCCAGCCACGTGCTACCCTCTCCTATAGTTTGTAGTTCTTCCTCTAGATCGGATTTCTGCGGTGCTTAGGCGAAGCCTTGGAGGAATAGATCACCACCATCACCGGTGCACCATCACGCCACCGGAGAACTCATCTGCTTCCCCGTCTCTCTTGCTGGATCGAGAAGGCGGGGGTCGTCATCGAGCTGTACGTGTGCTAAACGCGGAGGTGTTGTCCGTTCGGCACTAGATCGGGATGGATCGTGATGGGATCGCGGGACGGATCGTGATGAGATCGCGGGACGGGCTGCGATTTGAATCGCGAAGATGTTCGACTACATCAACCGCATTATATACGCTTCTGCTTAGTGATCTACAAGGTTATGTAGATTCACTCTCCCCTCTCGTATATGATCATCACCATGGATAGGTATTGCGCGTGCTTAGGAACTTTTTTATTTTCCATGCGACATTCCCCAACATGTACAACGTGTTGTATATTTATGTTATGTCGTTGGCTACCCTCGAAGCTGAACTATGTGCGTGTATGGAGGGTTTGTCGTTATCTCTTCCAGTTATGATCCAGATGGACTCCCTTGTTGCAGTGACGTTGATCCAGGCAAAAGAGGTGGATAGATCTATCTATGCATCGCTAATTAAGGAGATTAGATACTTTATGTCTCTTCGTGAATCTTGTATTACTCATATCAATCGTAGCCAAAATAAAGTTAGTGATAGCTTAGGTAAGTTTGATCGTTTAGAAGGCAGAACTATGGCTTGGATAGGGTCGGGGCCTTTGGTAGCGATAGAGCTAGCTGCATTGATTGTTCGAACCTTTCGTGATGTGTAATACATTATTTCACCCGCAAAAAATGTTTTAGGGCACCCTATGTTTTATGTAAGAACTATGCTATGGTTGCTACTTTCTATGTTATGGATGTATGCTTGCTACGTGAGATATCGGTAGATGGATATGGTGCCGTAGCCGAGCCCTAGACATGCTCTCTAGATAGATATGGTGCCGTAGCCGATCCCTAGACATGCTCTCTAGATGGATATGGTGGCTAATGGTGCCACGATAATTTATTTTAGACATGGTTTCAGATTGATATCATGATCTACATAATTAAATCTGACATGCTCTTAATAAAAAAAACAAAATCAAAAAATCATGTATACAATATTTTTCTTGCAATAAAAACATGTTTATAATACCCACATGTCAAAAAATCAAAGTGTTGTGCCGTAGGCTATATACAGAAGGAAATTGCCACGATATGTGCAAGTAAATTTGACATGGGCAAGTGCAACAATAAATCAATTTACCATCATGCACTATTTTTGCTCGGCATGGCAATAAATGGATTTACCATGGCAATAATCAAGCAACAAAAAAAACAACGCGTACACTATTTTCTAGGCCTCTTTTATCTTTTTGGGCCTTGGACACTCAACGCAATGCGACGGCCCAATCAGAGCTTAGTTTCAATTTGGGCCCTAGAACTACATTTTTTTCTTCTGCGGTCGGTGTTGTCTGACGAAACTGAAGAAACTGAAAGTGTACAAAACTGACGAAACTGACATGATCCACAAATTAAGAAACACAGAGCATAGAGGACATGATCCTCAAATTTAAACAAATCCTTGAGCACATGACCCACAAATTTAAGCAAATCCTAGAGCACATGATCCACAAATTTAACTGTATCCTAGAGCACATGACACCACACTAATAACATCTCTAACGAGTGATGACCAGAAGGTAAGCAAATCCTAGAGCGGCTATACAAAAATAAAAGGGATAAAATCCTAAAGCTATCAGATTCGCCTGCTTGTTCAATTCAGTCATCTGCTTCAAGTTCTTGTTCATCTTCTTTAATTCCCCCTTCACATCTGCATCCCCAACTGTCAGAGCAACACTTTCAGAGACCAAATTTGTTGGTGCTGACGACAGATTGAGCTCCCGGGTTGGGCCCCAATTGAATTGAATCCACTTAACGTAGTCATTGAGCCATTCAAAATGTGTTCATTTCTTCACGATCTGAAAAGAAAACATGAAGCCTAAATCCCAGATCCAAGGATAAAGAATTAAAAGCAAATAGAAAAAGAAATCAGAGAAAAATCATGAGATCTAACCTACCCCTCTAGGTTGTTCTCGCATTTCATGAACACACGCCCATAGTTGCCATTCTTGACCTCCTTCGAAGTCAACCGTATCAGTGGCGCGTTGCATGGGCAGTCAGGACATCGCTCCATGGGAATTGGACCATACTGGGTCCACGAGGGGCGGGAGGCTGAAGTGGAGCTCGACATATCGCCCAAAGAAGAAGCACAGGAGTGGCTCCTATCGTCCCCGAAGAAGAAGAAGCAGAGGAGTGGCTCCTCTCGTCACCGCAGAATAAGCATCAGAAGAAAGGGGAGGCAAGGGTGGGCGAGGACAACCAATAACTCTCGCGGATTGCCCCACAATTCAACGATGCGGAGCCGTCCATGTGATCCAACGACGCGGAGCCTGCACGCAGCTTGTCCATGTGATCTGAGGGCTGTCGCTTGGCGCTAGGGTATGATCAGATGGCTGACATTCGGAGCTAGGGTTAGGCGAAACCCCACAGGGTTTACAAGGGTTTTGAGTTGGTCAACGGGGTTTCCAAGGCTTTGACTGAGCATAACTAATTTAAAAAAAATTGAAAAATATGAAACCTTCGCCGTTCATCGTTTTATAAGACACATTAACTAGGAAAAATACTAAACTTGGTATACGGACATTTACAAAAAAACCTAGCTAGCACGATCGAGGTCAAATGAGCACCATTAATTTAAAAAAATCAAAAAAATGTAAAACCTACGCTCAATGTTGTCTTGTGTGACATGTTACCAACCAAAAATCATAAACTTTGTGTATGGACATTTTCATGAAAAAACCTTCACACATATGAGCTATCACGCACAACATTTCATAGAGTCCAAGGAGAGGAGGTAGGGTTCCCTTTGGTTTTTTATTTAAAAAAATTACCAAAGCTTGATTTCAAAGTGAATAAGAAGGATCTGAACTTAGTTTTCAATTTTCATATTTTAAACGTGTTTTTAATGGTCTTCTATTAAATTATATATTTATATATTTAAATGTAAATATATATAGATTAATTCAATAAATAGTGATACTTCGAATCTACACTATATAGACTGAATAGGTGTTAATAAAAAATATTTGGTTGATTTAGAGTAGGTCCAAAAAAAACTTGATTACAAATGGGTCTGTTTACCCTAGCCTGGGAGCTCATTCGGAGCACATTTCTCATGACTAGAAGTTTTATCACGCAGAAGAGATCGGATTGATCACCTAATGTTTATAATAGTTCAGCAAAATTTGCAACTCACACCACAGGGCAATGGACTTCAAGTGTTGGTTCAAATTCAAAGTTTGCCTTAGTTTTGTATTCTACCTCAAATTTCACATCAATTTACAAATCAAATTATTACACCTTACAAGTTTTCACAGTAGTTCAAATTGACGACAAAATCCTTATTACAAATCCTTAAAGTTCTAAGTTTATGACTTGCATTCAAGTTCAAATTCAAATGTTTGCCTTGCTCCTTGTGTTCCGGGATAGGTTAACCGTCTTGCTCCAGGTTTCCCTAGTTGGGATATTTTGTGCTTTTGAAAGCTTTGTCTTGTTGCTTCTGATCTTCACTTCTGGTGGTGTTGGTTTTGTTGAGCTTTGACTGACCGAGCAAGTGATGACCAGTTGACGGTCATCTGTGGGTTCATTAATGCTTAAAGGAACTTCAGGCAAAATAACTTCCTCCTTTCTTATTGCTTCAAAACCTTCATAAGCCATGGTTTCAAATTCTGCATCAGATGATGGTTCAACCGAAGTTTCTTCCTCTCTAGTTATTTTCTGTCCTGTGCCTCTAATTATCCTAGAGCTGGGTCAAACAAAAATGAGCTTAGCCATCGATAAAAAAGAGAACAAATGAAAAAAGGAAAGGTTGCACACATACCAAGCTGTTACTTCAGTTGCTTCATTCTCCTCTAAACTTTGTTGCATTCTCCACTGCTGCTGCATTTTTCTCTAAACTTGCTACATTCTCTTCTACTGCTGCATTCTCCTGTGCATTTGCTATTGCCCATTGTTGCTCTTCTCCAAATGATGCATCAACTGGATTGGTACAAAGCCTAGCAATATGCCCTAGAATACCACATCTTTTGCACTTACGCCGTTTTTACACGACCCTCTTCACCAGCTCTTATCCTATTTTTCCTTGGTCTTCCTCATGGTCTAGCCAGTACAAGAGAATAGACTTTGAACCCTGGGTCTACTATGTTCCATTGGTCTTTTCCCAAGAGTACGTGCAAATTTTCAGCATAAGAAGCCCTAAATTTGGAAATGGAGAAATATTCAGAGTAATACTGATCAACTTCACCTCCAATAACAATCATGAGATGTAGGGCATGTATGCACGGCTTCCCGCGGATCTGCCATTGCCTACAACTGCATTCCTTAGTTGCAAGGTTCACTGGATATCTCCATTCCCTATTTTTACTGTTAGTGTATGTCACCTCAACCTCGTATGTTGACGGTCGAATGCATTTCATCCTTAGTCCTCTTGCCTTGGCATGCAATGCCTTAATCAGACATGGAAGCATAGGAGGGCTTTTACGAAGAGCCATCTCTATCATGGTCATCTGCCTGATCTCATCAAATGCTTGCCACAACAAAAGCCCTTTCAGTGACTTGAACTTTGCATTGAAACACTCAGCGAGGTTATTGGTCAGATAGTCTACTTTGTAGGTTTCATTGAATTTGCTTCTTGACCACACCTTACCATGCTGTTCATCCATATACTCCTTCACCAAAGGATTGTGAGCATACAACACTCTCAAATGGCACTCATGCTTCCTCAAGGTACATGTGTATGATGCTAACCATAGGTTCTCATCATAAACTTTGCCTTTGAATTTCTTTTTAAAATTGTGCGCCAGGTGTCGCATACATTCCCTATGTTCCACTCCAGGGAATACAATTTCTACTGCACTCTCTAAACCCTTGCAAGCATCTGTGTGTATAACTAAACATGAGGGTGTACCTATAATGTTGCGCAACTGCTGCAGAAACCAGACCCAACTCTCCTCGGACTCTGCCTCCAACACACCAAATGCAACTGGGAATAGCCAGTTGTGCCCATCAACTACAGAAGCTGCTACTAGCTGGCCTCTCCATCTTCCATTCAAAGCAGTTGCATCGACAACCAAATAGGGCCTACAACCATTCAGAAACCCTTGCCCGCAAGCCTTGAAACAAACAAAAGCCCTCCTGAAGCACTCCTTCTCCACTGTCTTCCCTTTTAATTTGTACTGAACTATATGCTTGTCAATCTATACAACACTCCCTGGACTAGCCGTCTCCACTTCAGCTTTGAAGGTGTAAAGAAACTGAAAACTCTCATTCCATGGACCATTAATCCTATCAAGAGACCTTTCCTTAGCATAGAAAATCTTCATGTAAGATATATTTATCTTGTACCTCTCAAATAGCTTCCCATGGAGTGTTGTTGGACCAATTGTTGGTGTTTCCCTCACCCAATCCAAGATTGCATGTGCCACCCACCTAGTATTTGCAAGCTTTGATCTGTCCTTTCCCCTCCCCCTCCAGGTGGGAAGTGTGCCCGTGTGGGTTGTTTCTTATCTGAAACAAAATGAAAATATGACGTCAAATACAATTAAGAAACAATACACATGATCTGAATATAGAATGGATAAATAATTTGAAAAAATAACTTAGTTATAATACTTGAATCAATTTGCTCTTTAGCATAGTGGATGCATGCAAACTCCACCTACACCTGTCATAAGGGCAATGAACAGTGAGCTCACTCCTGTCAACCTCATAGGAGTTTTCAGTGAGAATGCAATATGTAGTCACTGCATTACGTCAGTCCACCATCGACTCGAATACGGTTCCTGGAGTAAGCTAATGATTCTCCCCGTTCCACTCAATTGCTCACATGTCCTCACCATCATATTCTTGTAAAACTAAGGAGCCGATGTTCTCCTCCCTCTCTTCATCGTCAGTGTCATAAAATCTGGCACGATTGTTAGGCTCCTCTGGATACTCGTATTCCATTTCCTGTTGACTGACTCTATCTACCAGTTCAGGGAATAGAATCTCATCCTCATCAAGATCTGCATCTACTTCTACATCACGTGCAGAAGGGAGAGGAGAAGTGGCAGAATTAGCGGCAGGCGACATGTTGTGGCTTTGAGAACCACTAGGTTTGCTTGGTATCGACCTACAAGGAGTGCAAGGATGCTCGCTATTTGCAGAGATAAATGATGTTTGAACACCCTCCCCCTTCGAGATACGTTGTTTGTGTGCCTGAAGCACACTGATATGGATTTTACCGAAACGGCTTTCACCATTCAAACTAAATAGCAATCCCAGATGCTCATCACAAGTTAATTGGACAAATCTCTGCTCGGTACTTTTGAAATATCTCAGTTCAACAGCATTGACACGGCTCCACGGATACTCACAACAGAGTGCCTCTCGAAAATCTGTGAATGAAACGCTGGTTTCTACCACTCTCGAAAATCCAGAAATCAAATACGATTTAGTTCCACGTAGCTCGCTAGTTTCCATTCTAACCGCCAGCCGAAAAGAAAGTGCAGGATCAACCCTATTCGATTGAAATAAAGGGCACAATTAGGCCGAAAAGTTTCAGAAAAATTGCACTGTTTCACGCCAACTATGGTCGAATACAACCTAATTTACGGATCTCCTAATCAATTTGAGAGGAAAACAATGCTTACTGAGTGGAATCCATGAATTATCCGCCTCTGATTCGACCCAATCATCTCCACGGTCAATGGGTCGGACGGGGTGCTCCCCCGACATCGCTTCCTAATCCTAGATGGGGAGAGAGGGTAGATGCGACGGAGGCGGAGGCAGCACGACGGCGACAAAGGCGACACGACAGCGGCGAAGGGGACAACGCAGAAGCGAGTCGATCTGATTTAGGTTACAGTGAGTGTCAGTTTTACGGCCCCACTCGTTAGCACGTAATGGTAAAAATGTGGACTCGGCCCTATGCAGCCCCACTCATCAGAGTTAACGGTCAAGCCATGGACCCAACGACAACGTCCGCTGTGACCAGTTCTGAGGGTTTCGGGTAAGGGAGTGGGGAGAAGTGAGCAAAGTTAAGAGCGTGGGGATGAATGAGTAGAACTAAGGAACCAGGGGCATAGAAATAAAAATCCCTTGAAACATCGGGGTGGCTAACGCCTCGTGGTCCTGTTGCTCCGGCTGGCTCCCAGTTGGCCGGCTCCACTATCCCAGGTCCAGTTGGCTCCTAGTTGGCCGGCTCCACGACCCCCGGTCCGGCTACCCCGACTGGCTCCCCGGTCCGACTCAAGCCTTGCCGGCTGCTGGCTGCTTCTGGCCGACTCCGGGTTGCAGGCTACACCCGGCTGGCTGGGAGCCTATCCGGCTGGAGCCTGTCCAGACGGCTGGAAGCCTATCTGGCTGGAGCCTTGCTGGTTGCAGGCTGCTTCTGGCCAACCGCGGGCTGCCGGCTGCTCCCGTTTAGTTGGGGTTTGGCCGGCTGTAGCCTGCAAAGTTAGCTGCAACGACCCGTCGACCTCGACATGAAGGCACTGTAGCCTAGCTCTCAAGCTACCTTCATTTTGAGATGTAAGCTACACACTGTAGCTTACATCTCAAGCCACCCACTCATGCCTATATAAAAGGCATCATGCCCACTCACTCGGGCATGCTCTTTCACGGGTTCACTCTGTCCCATTGTCTTTCTCTCCCACACGCATGAGGCATGAGGGAAGAGCTCTGATAGCGCCCTCTTCCTCCCCTCATATAGCTCCAGGAGCAACTATGTACTGCAAACAGATACAGTGCATATATATCATTAGATATGCAGGATTAGTAGTGTTACCTCTACGCGAGGGCCCCGAACCCAGGTAAACCACCGTGTGCTACTATCTTATCCCGTCCAGGATCTTCCACGACAACCTTGCTCTCACCTCGATTAGCCACCCATCGCGTCTGTTGTGAGAAAACGACGACAGTTGGCGCCCACCATGGGGCAAGCTGCTGCTGGAACCGCGGTCCAGGCGGGACCCTCTTCATCATCACCACCACGACATCACTGCCATCTCTCCGGTGCTGCTCGGAGGCTCGACATCAGCGTACCCCCGGCGTGCCCATGCGGGACGACGCGTCCTCGTCGTGTGCCTTCCATCCACTCCCGCATGCGCCGTACGGCCTCCTCCACCGCGCCCGCCCACGCCCTCCCTCGGCCGCTGGGCCATCTCGCTCCGCCTATGCGCGCGTGCGCGGCCTCAGTTCCTGGTCCGCTCCATCCTGCTTGGACGTGCGTGCGCCGCGTCCGGCCTCCTCCTACTCCACGCGTTAAGGCACCCGCGGGTCCACGCACTCGCTTCCACGCCATCACATATGCGCGCTTCCCTCAGCACCGACTGCTCCTCCACCCGGCTACCTCAACGGTGTCCCGGCCGTTCCCGTGCATGGCCACACCTGGCTCTCCTCCCGTCGCAGTCCCTGCCCTAGGTGTCCTCGGCCTCGACCTCCGCCGCGCCCTCCAGCGGCTTCCTCTCCTTCGTGCGCACCATCACGCATCCGCCCCTCCGCGACAATTGGTGCGCACCCCCGTGCGAGTCCTCTGCTCCCCGGCCGCATGTGGCAACCCACTCGCCTCCGTACCGCTGGGCCTCAAGCCGCTGGCGCCCTCTCCTCCACTAGCCATGGCCACGGCCCCACGATTTGGTCGCCCCGGCTCGTGCATCCTCGCGTCGCTGCACCCTCGCACCGCTCCATCCTGCACGCTTGCGCCGCTCCGCCCCCACACACCAGCTCCCGCACCACTGCACCCTCCCGACCTTCGTGGCGGAGCCACTGCGCCCGCCTGCTCCACTTCCGTGCCTCCGTGCCCCAGTGCTGCCTGATACGTCCATTTTGCATCATGCTTTTATGTTGATATATATCGCTTTTTGGGCTATTATTGCACTTCACGGTACAATACTTATGCCTTTTCTCTCTTATTTTGCAAGGTTTACATGAAGAGGGAGAATGCCGACAGCTAGAATTTTGGCCTGAAAAAGGAGCAAGTTTGAGATACCTATTCGGCGCAACTCCAAAAGCCGTGAAAATGTACGAGGAATTATTTTGGAATTTATAAAAAATACTGGGCCGAAGAAGTACCAGAGGGGAGCCACCAGGAGGCCACAAGCCTGCCAGGCGCGGCCTACCCCATGGCCGCGCCTAGGGGGCTTGTGGGCTCCCAGATGGCCCTCTGGCTCCCCTCTTTTGCTATAAGGAGGGTTTTGTTCCAGAAAAAAAATCAAGAGGACGCTTTCGGGAGGAATCGCCGCCGCCACAAGGCGGAACTTGAGCACAACCAATCTAGAGCTCCGGCAGGGTCGTCCTGCCGGGGAAACTTCCCTCCCGGAGGGTAAATCGTCGCCATCGTCATCACCAACACTCCTCTCATCGGAGGGGACTCGTCACCATCAACATCTTCATCAGCACCATCTCATCTCCAAACCCTAGTTCATTCTTGTAACCAATCTCCGTCTCGTGACTCCGATTGGTACTTGTAAGGTTTCTAGTATTGTTAATTACTCTTTGTAGTTGATGCTAGTTGGATTACACGGTGGAAGATTATATGTTCATATCCTTGATGCTATTCAATACCTCTCTGGTCATGAACATAATTATGCTTTATGAGTAGTTACTTTTGTTCCTGCGGACATGGGATAAGTCTTGCTATACGTAGTCATGTGAATTTGGTATTCGTTCGATATTTTGATGCGTTGTATGTTGTTTTTCCTCTAGTGGTGTTATGTGAATGTCGGCTACATAACACTTCACCATTATTTGGGCCTATAGGAAGGCATTGGGAAGTAGTAAGTAGATGATGGGTTGCTAGAGTGACAGAAGCTTAAACCCTAGTTTATGCGTTGCTTCGTAAGGGGCTGATTTGGATCCACTAGTTTAATGCTATGGTTAGACTTTGTATTAATTCTTCTTTCGTAGTTGCGGATGCTTGCGAGAGGGGTTAATCATAAGTGGGATGCTTGTCCAAGTAAGGGCAGTACCCAAGCACCGGTCCACTCACATATCAAACTATCAAAGTAGCGAACGCGAATCATATGAACATGATGAAACTAGCTTGACAGAAATTCCCATGTGTCCTCGGGAGCGCTTTACCTCCTCTAAGAGTTTGTCCAGGCTTGTCCCTTTCTACAAAAGGTATAAGGCCACTTTGCTTCACCTTTGTTACTATTGCTACTTGTTACTTGCTACTTGCTACGAATCATCTTATCACACAACTATCTGTTACCGACAATTTCAGTGCTTGCAGAGAAGACCTTGCTGAAAACCACTTGTCAGATCCTTCTGCTCCTCGTTGGGTTCGACACTCTTACTTATCGAAAGTACTACAATAGATCCCCTATACTTGTGGGTCATCAAGACTCTTTTCTGGCACCGTTGCCGGGGAGTGAAGCGACTTTGGTAAGTGGAATTTGGTAAGGAAACATTTATATAGTGTGCTGAAATTTATTGTCACTTGTCACTATGGAAACTAATCCTTTGAGGAGCTTGTTCGGGGTATCTTCACCTCCAATGGAAGCACAAGGAGTTTCTCCTCAACCTGCTGCACCTACTGAAAATATTTTCTATGAATTTCCTTCGGGTATGCTTGAGAAACTGCTGGCTAATCCTTTTATGGGAGATGGAATATCACATCCCGACTTGCATCTAATCTATGTACATGAAGTTTGTGGTTTATTTAAGCTTGTAGGTTTGCCCGAGGATGAGGTCACCAAGAAGGTATTTCCCTTATCTTTGAGGGATAAAGCATTGACATGGTATAGGCTATGTAATGATACTAGATCATGGAACTACAACCGGTTGAAATTGGAATTTCATCAATAGTTTTATCCTATGCATCTAGCACATCATGATCGGAATTATATTTATAATTTTTGGCCCCGTGACAGAGAAAGCATCGCTCAAGCTTGGAGGAGGCTTAAATCAATGTTATATTCATGCCCCAACCATGAGCTCTCGAGAGAAATTATCATTCAGAACTTCTATGCTCGGCTTTCTCATGATGATCGCACCATGCTTGACACTTCTTGTACCGGTTCTTTTATGAAGAGAGATATTGACTTCACATGGAATTTATTGTAAAGAATTAAATGCAAATCTGAAGATTGGGAGTTTGATGAAGGTAAGGAGTCAGGTATGAATTTCATGTTTGATTGCGTTAAATCCTTTTTCAAAACAAATACTTTTTGTGATTTTAGCGCTAAATATGGACTTGACTCTGAGATAGTAGCTTCATTGTGTGAATCATTTGCTTCTCATATTGATCTCCCTAAAGAGAAGTGGTTTAAATATCATCCTCCCTTAGAAGTCAATGTAGTTAAACCCAATCCAGTTGAAGAGAAAGTCATCACTTATAATGATCCTCTTGTTCCCAGTGCTTACATTGAGAAACCACCTTTCCCTGTTAGGATAAAGGATCAATCTAAAGTTTCAACTGTGATACGTAGGGGCTACATTAGAACACCTACACCCTCTGAGCAAATTAGAGTTGAACCTAGCATTGCTATTATCAAAGATCTCCTGTCCGACGATGTTGAGGGACATAATATTCACTTCTGTGAAGATGCTGCTAGAATTTCTAAACCTCATGCTAGAGACAAACATAGGCCTGTTGTTGGCACGCCTGTTGTTTCTGTTAAGATAGGAGATCATTGTTATCATGGTTTATGTGACATGTGTGCTAGTGTTAGTGCAATACCTGAATCCTTATATGATGAAATTAAAGACGATATCGCACCTATTGAGATGGAACCTATTGATGTCACTATTCAGCTTGCCAATAGAGATACTATCTGCCCTTTGGGAATTGTTAGGGATGTTGAAGTCTTGTGTGGTAAAACGAAGTATCCTACTGATTTTTTCGTTCTTGCTACCACACAAGATAGCTTTTGTCCCATCATATTTGGCGAACCTTTCCTCAATACTGTCAATGCTCATATTGATTGTGACAAGCAGACTGTCACTGTTGGCTTTGAAGGAGTGTCACATGCGTTCAATTTCTCCAAGTTTGGTAGACAACCTCATGAAAAAGAGTTGGCTAGTAAGGATGAAATTATTGCCCTAGCTTCTATTGCTGTGCCTCCTACTGATCCTTTAGAGAAATACTTGCTTGAGCATGAAAATGATACGCATATGGATGAAAGGGATGAGATAGATAGAGTTATCTTTGAACAACATCCTATCCTTAAGAATAATTTGCGTGTTGAACTGCTTGGAGATCAACCCCCACCAAAGGGTGATCCTGTGTTTGAGCTGAAGCAGTTACCTGATACTCTTAAGTATGTTTATCTTGCTGAAAAAGAGATATATCCTGTTATTATTAGTGCTAGCCTCTCAGAGCATGAAGAAAAGAAGTTACTAAAAACTCTGAGGAAGCACCCTGCTGCTATTGGATATACTCTTGATGATCTTAAGGGCATTAGTCCCACTCTATGCCAGCACAAGATTAAAACCGATCCTGATTCCAAACCAGTTGCCGATCATCAACGGAGATTAAATCCTAAGATGAAAGAGGTAGTAGGAAAAGAAATACTAAAGCTCCTAGAAGCATGTATTATCTATCCTGTTGCTCATAGTGATTGGGTAAGTCAGTGCGTTGCGTCCCTAAGAAGGGATGTATTACCGTTGCCCCTAATGATAAGGATGAATTGATCCCTCAGAGGATTCTTAGTGGCTATAGGATGGTGATTGATTTTAGGAAATTGAATAAGGCCACTAGGAAGGATCATTACCCTTTGCCTTTTATCGACCAAATACTAGAAAGATTGTCTAAACACACACACTTCTGCTTTCTAGATGGTTATTATGGTTTCTCCCAAATACCAGTTGCACAATCTGATCAGGAGAAAACCACTTCACCTGCCTTTCGGTACTTTTGCTTACAAACGTATGCCTTTTAGATTATGTAATGCACCTGCTACCTTTCAAAGATGTATGATAGCTATATTCTCCGACTTTTGTGAAAAGATTGTTGAGGTTTTCATGGATGACTTCTCCGTTTACGGGTCTTCTTTTGATGATTGCCTCAGCAACCTTGATCGAGTCTTGCAGAGATGTAAAGATACCAATCTTGTCCGGAATTGGGAGAAGTGCCACGTTATGGTTAATGAAGGCAGAGATGAAAAGGAATTTTTAGCAGTCGTGTTTGCGTGTGAAAAGTTCAGATCTTACATAATTGATTCCAAAGTCACTATTCACACTGATCATGCTGCTATTAAGTACCTCATGGAAAAGAAAGATGCCAAACCTAGACTTATCACATGGGTTCTCTTGCTACAAGAATTTGATTTGCATGTTGTTGATAGAAAGGGTGCTGAGAACCCCGTAGCAGATAACTTGTCTAGGTTGGAGAATGTTCTTGATGACCCACAAACCATTGATGATAGCTTTCTTGATGAGCAATTGAATGTCATCAATGGTACACGTAGTACATCATGGTATGTTGATTATGCAAATTATATCGTTGCCAAATATATACCACCTAGTTTCACATACCAGCAAAAGAAGAAATTCTTCTTTGATTTGAGACATTACTTTCGGGATGATCCTCACCTTTATAAAGGAGTAGATGGTGTTATTAGACGTTGTGTACCTCAGCATGAACAGGGACAGATCCTACAGAAGTGTCACTCCGAGGCTTACGGAGGACACCATGCGGGAGATAGAACTGCACACAAGGTATTGCAATCAGGTTTCTAATGGCCCACTCTCTTCAAGGATGCCCATAAGTTTGTCTTGTCTTGTGACGAATGTCAAAGAATAGGTAATATTAGTAAACGTCAGGAAATGCCTATGAATTATTCACTTGTCATTGAACCATTTGATGTTTGGGGTTTTGATTATATGGGACCTTTTCCAAAATCCAACGGGTATACTCATATCCTAGTTGCCTTTGATTACGTTACTAAGTGGGTAGAAGCTATCCCAACTAGTAGTGCTGATCACAACACCTCTATGAGGATGCTTAAAGAAGTTATTTTCCCCAGATTTGGAGTCCCTAGATATCTAATGACTGATGGTGGTTCACATTTTATTCATGGTGCTTTCCGTAAAACGCTTGCTAAGTATGATGTCAATCATAGAATTGCATCTCCCTATCACCCCCAGTCCAGTGGTCAAGTAGAGCTAAGCAATAGAGAGATTAAACTAATTCTGCAAAAGACTGTCAATATGTCTAGAAAGAATTGGTCTAAGAAGCTCGATGATGCACTGTGGGCTTATAGAACTGCTTATAAGAATCCCATGGGCATGTCTCCGTACAAAATGGTTTACGGCAAAGCATGTCATTTACCTCTTGAGCTAGAGCACAAGGCTTATTGGGCAATCAAAGAGCTCAACTATGATTTCAAACTTGCTGGTGAGAAGAAGTTATTTGATATTAGCTCGCTTGATGAATGGAGAACTCAGGCATATGAAAATGCCAAGTTGTTCAAAGAAAAGGTTAAGAGGTGGCATGATAAAAGGATACAAAAACATGAGTTCAATGTAGGTGATTATTGATGACCCACAAGTATAGGGGATCGATCGTAGTCCTTTCGATAAGTAAGAGTGTCGAACTCAACGAGGAGCAGAAGGCTCTGATAAACGGTTTTCAACAAGGTAATAACTGCAAGCACTGAAAGTAGCGGTAACAAGTGATGGTGTAGTGAGGTGAAACGTAGCAAGTGAAAAGTAACAAGTAGTAGCAATGGTGCAGAAAGTGGCCCAATCCCTTTTGTAGCAAGGGACAAGCCTGAACAAAGTCTTATAGGAGGAAAAACGCTCCCGAGGACACACGGGAATTTCTGTCATGCTAGTTTCATCATGTTCATATGATTCACGTTCGTTACTTTGATAGTTTGATATGTGGGTGGATCGGCGCTTGGGTATTGCCCTTACTTGGACAAGCATCCCACTTATGATTAACCTCTCTCGCAAGCATCCGCAACTACAAAAGAATAATTAAGACAACGTCTAACCATAGCATTAAACTAGTGGATCCAAATCAGCCCCTTATGAAGCAACACATAGGTTGGGGTTTAAGCTTCTGTCACTCCAGCAACCCATCATCTACTTACAACTCCCAAATTCCTTCCCCTAGTCCCAAATATGGTGAAGTGTTATGTAGTCGACGTTCACATAACACCACTAGAGGAAAAGACAAGATACAACATATCAAAATACCGAACGAATATCAAATTCACATGACTATTATCAGCATGACTTATCCCATGTCCTCAAGAACAAAAGTAACTACTCACAAAGCATAATCATAATCATGATCAGAGGTGTAATGAATAGCATCAAGGATCTGAACATAAACTCTTCCACCAAGTAATCCAACTAGCATCAACTACAAAGAGTAATCAACACTACTAGCAACCTTCCAAGTACCAATCGGAGTCATGAGACGGAGATTGATTACAAGAGACGAAATAGGGATTGGAGAGGAGATGGTGCTGATGAAGATGTTGATGAAGATGCCTCCCCTCCAACGAGAGGAGTGTTGGTGATGACGATGGCGACGATTTCCCCCTCCGGGAGGGAAGTTTCCCCGGCAGGATCGTCCTGCCGGAGCTGTAGATTGGATCTGCTCAAGTTCCGCCTCGTGGCGGCGGGGAAACCACGAAAAAGCTCCCGATTGATTTTTTTCTAGAACAAAACCCTTCATATAGCAAAAGAGGGGGGCTAGTGGGCCGTCAGGGAGCCCACAAGCTTGCCCTCCGCCACCAGGGGGGTGGCGGTGGCAGGGCTTGTGGCGCCCTGGCAGCCCCCCTCTGGTACTTCTTTCACCCAGTATTTTTTATATAATCCCAAAAAATTCCACGTAACTTTTCACGGCATTTGGAGATGTGCTGAATAGTGGACTAAGATTTGCTCCTTTTCTAGTCCAGAATTCCTGCTGCCTGAATTCTCCCTCTTCAAATAAACCTTGCAAAAGAAGAGAGAAAAGGCATAAATATGATACCACAAAGTAATAAAATAGCCCATAAAGCAATAAATATCAACATGAAAGCATGATGCAAAATGGACGTATCAACTCCCCAAGCTTAGACCTCGCTTGTCCTCAAGCTTAAACCAAGTTCCATAAACATGTCCACATGTTGAGGGACGAAGGTGTCGATAAAACATAATACGTACATGTGGGCATCATGATCACACATAGGACAACAATACATCATAATGATTCTTATGGGAAAGTAACAATACCTTCACAAAGCAAATCATGAAGCAAAAACCTTACCAAGAAGTAATCAACAACAGTCCAAAGTCATTGAAGCAATTGCAATTTATCACAACATCAGAAAGAGTCAAATAAGAGCTTGTAAGGCAAATCCACATACTCAATCATCTCTTTTGTTTTCCACAATTTTTACAACTCACGTGGTACTCATGGTGTCAAAGTTTCAGCTGGACACAGAGGAAGATAGGGGCTTATAGTTTTGCCTCCCAACGATTTACCTCAAGGGTAAAGTCAACAACAATAAAGCATAAGTACTCAACTCCAAGTTGATATATGAATATAGATCTTTCCCAAGCATGTGACGGTAGCCAAGACAAAGGTAAAAATAGGGAATTGGTGAAGATCACCATGACTCTTAGAAGGGAAAACAGTAAAGGTACAAGATAGGCCCTTCGTAGAGGGAAGCAGAGGTTGTCAAGCGCTTTTGAGGTTTGCATGCGTGTCCTCTTAGTGCGGAGGAACGTCACTTCATATTGCCTCCTGTGATAAAGAACTTTATTATGCAGTCCGTCACTTTTATGTCTTCCTGATCACAGGTTCGTACAAAGCTTATTTTCCACACACTAATAGATCATACATATTAGAGAGCAATTTTTATTGCTTGCACCGATGAAAACTTACTTGAAGGATCTTATTCAATCCATAGGTAGGTATGGTGGACTCTCATGGCAAAACTGGGTTGAAGGTTTATGGATGCACAAGTAGTATCTCTACTTGGTGCGGGAGTTTTGGCTAATATGAGGTGGAAGCAATCGTCACATGCTAAGGGATCTCTAATCATATAACATTATTTGTAACGAAGCAAACACAATTCATTATGTTGTCTTCCTTGTCCAACATCTACTCCTAAGCATGTAATAGTTTGGTGAGTGCTCACAATTGTAAAAAGTGTCTAAGATGATATATTTATATGTGAACCTCTCTTTCCTTATTACTTCTTATTAATTGCAACAATGACTGACGTCTATGTTGATTTATTCTCAAGAAGTTTCAATCATCATACGTGTCAGAAGTGCAGTTATCACTTTCCATAAGATCGTCTCATGATCTTTCATGCTATCGTTCTTTTCATACTATTGATCATGGCACAAAGCAAATCCCTTGACTAAGATACTCTTTATTATGTAGCTCGTAAGCTCGAATACATCGGGGGAGAGACAAAAGCAAAAGACTCAAACTAAGCACTAAAGACTTATTCCTCTAAGAGAAGAAATAAAAACTGAAAAGGAAAGAACTAAAACAAAGGTAAAAGGAAAAGATAAAAAGGGGATACGATACCAGGGCAACTCCCCCAAGCTTGGCAGAAGCCAATGGGATTGCCCATACCAATGCTTAGTTGTCTTCCTTCGGTGGTGATGGTGGTGGAGTTGTTGGAGTAGTCTGATCCTCCGTCTTCCAAGGCATAGGTGCTCCATCATGGCAGGATGAACGAGTCGCCGGAATCCTCAAATCTGCAGCCAACCTTATTGATTTAAATCTGTACTCATACTCACAGTTTTGGTTCTGCAGGTCATATATCTGGCCCTGAAGTTGATCAACCCTGTCATAGAGCCTGAAGAGTTGTTTCCCAATGTCAATGGCATCCATCTTGTGATTGCTAGTGAACTCCGTGATCATCATGTGGTTGGCGTTGAGTCCACACTCCACCATCCCCTGGCACTTGAAGACTTGTTTCTCCATTGCTTCGAGCCTCATCTCCATGCTCCCGGTCTTCTTAGGCCCCTCAACATCACGGATGTGCAACATCCCCTCGCTCATCTTGATAGATTGAGGGTGTTTCAGCACTTCCGTGAGGTAGGGATTGATGACCTTCTCGAAGACCTTGTCCTTAGGAGCGTTTGGGGAAGTCATGATGATCTAGATCTGCCACAGAAACAGGCTCGAAATGAAAACAGAGGAAGACTGCACGATACGGAGATCAAAACCTTCGGGCGAGTATATATTGATTTTTTCTGGACCAGAAGGAGTGTTCCGCAAGAAAACGGAGTCCGGGAGGCACACGAGGTGCCCACAAGCTTGCCCTCCGCCACCAGGGGGGTGGCGGTGGTAGGGCTTGTGGCCGCCTCGTGCGCTCTCTGGACTGCTTTTTATTTTTCTAATTTTCCAAAAATTCCAAAACGAAGGAAATTTCCTATTGGAAAAGCGTCGGAGTCCAATTTCTTACCGAAACAGATACCTCTTCGTTTTCAAGGTCTGAAACAGGCTGATAAACATCCCTTATGTACTCCTCTGGAGTTATGACATTGATGATATTTGTCTCAACATTTATGGGAGTACGAGAGATGTAATGATTGATTCTTTGCCCATTTACCACTCTAGGAAAATTTCCTTCCGTGTTATTGATTTTGATGGCACCGGAACGATATACTTCCTCGATAACATAGGGACCTTCCCATTTAGAGAGAAGCTTGCCCGCAAAGAATCTCAAACGAGAATTGTATAGCAGGACATAATCACCTACATTGAACTCTCATTTCTGTATTCGTTTATCGTGCCATCTCTTAACCTTTTCCTTGAACAACTTGGCATTCTCATATGCCTGGGCCCTAGATTCATCTAACGAGTTGATATCAAACAACCGCTTCTCACTGGCAAGTTTGAAATCGAAGTTGAGCTCATTGATTGCCCAATAAGCTTTGTGTTCCAGCCCAAGAGGTAAATGACAGGCCTTACCATAAACCATTTTATACGGTGACATGTCCATGTGATTCTTATAAGCAGTCCTATAAGCCCATAGTGCATCGTCAAGTTTGCTAGACCAGTTCTTTCGAGATCTATTGACGGTCTTTTGTAGGATCAACTTGATCTCCCTATTACTCAACTCCACTTGACCACTAGACTGAGGATGATAAGGAGATGCAACTCTATGGTTGACATCATACTTAGCGAGCATCTTGCGGAAAACACCATGAATGAAGTGTGAATCGCCATCAGTCATCAGATATCTAGGGACTCCAAATCTTGGGAAAATGACTTCTTTAAGCATCTTAATAGAGGTGTGGTGATCAGCATTTTTAGTGGGGATAGCTTCTACCCACTTAGTGACGTAATCCACAACAACTAAAATGTGAGTGTACCCATTGGAACTCGGGAAAGGTCCCATATAATCAAAGCCCCAGACATCAAATGGTTCAATGACAAGTGAATAGTTCATAGGCATTTCCTGACTCTTACTGATGTTCCCTATTCTTTGGCATTTGTCACAAGACAAAACAAACTTACGGGCATCCTTGAAGAGAGTGGTCCAATAGAAACCTGATTGCAATACCTTATGGGCAGTTCTATCTCCAGCATGGTGTCCTCCGTAGGCTTCGGAATGACACTTCTGCAAGATCTGTCCCTGCTCATGTTCAGGCACACAACGTCTAATAACACCATCTACTCCTTCCTTATAAAGGCGAGGATCATCCCAAAAGTAGTGTCTCAAATCAAAGAAGAATTTCTTCTTTTGCTGATAGGTGAAACTGGGTGGTATGTATTTGGCTACGATATAGTTTGCGTAATCACCATACCACGGTGCACTATGTGAAGTGCGGATGACATTTAATTGCACATCAGGAAAGCTGTCATCAATAGGTAGTGGGTCATCAAGGACATTCTCTAGCCTAGACAAGTTATCTGCTACAGGGTTATCATCACCCTTTCGGTCAACGACGTGCAAATCAAATTCCTGTAGCAGGAGAACCCATTTGATCAGCCTAGGCTTAGCATCCTTCTTCTCCATAAGGTACTTAATAGCAGCATGATCAGAGTGAATAGTGACTTTGGAGTCAACTATATAAGATCTGAACTTTTCACATGCAAACACGACTGCTAAGAATTCCTTCTCCGTAGTGGCATAGTTTCTTTGGGCACTGTCTAGAGTTTTACTAGCATAGTGAATAACATTCAACTTCTTGTCAACTCTCTGTCCTAGAACAGCACCAACAACATAATCACTAGCATCGCACATTATTTCAAAGTGCAAGTTCCAGTCAGGTGGTTGAACAATAGGTGCGGTTATCAAAGCCTTCTTAAGTATTTCGAGAGCTTCCTCACAATCCTCATTAAAAACAAAAGGAACATCCTTCTGCAAGAGGTTGGTAAGAGGCCTAGAAATCTTAGAGAAGTCCTTAATGAACCTTCTATAGAAACCAGCATGACCTAGGAAACTTCGTATACCTCTGATATCTGTGGGGCAAGGCATTTTCTCAATCGCATCAACCTTAGCCTTATCAACTTCAATGCCTCTCTCAAAAATTTTGTGTCCTAAGACGATACCTTCATTAACCATAAAGTGGCACTTCTCCCAATTCAAGACGAGGTTGGTATCTTTGCATCTCTGTAAGACTCGATCAAGGTTGCTGAGGCAATCATCAAAGGAAGACCCATAAACGGAGAAGTCATCCATGAAAACCTCGACAATCTTTTCACAAAAGTCAGAGAATATAGCCATCATACATCTTTGAAAGGTGGCAGGTGCATTGCATAAGCCAAAAGGCATACGTCTATAAGCAAAGGTACCGAAGGGGCACGTGAAAGTGCTTTTCTCCTAATCAGATAGTGCAACAGGTATTTGCGAAAAACCTGAATAACTGTCTAGAAAGCAGAAGTGTGTTTGTTTTGATAGCCTTTCTAGCATTTGGTCGATAAACGACAAAGGATAATGATCTTTCCTGGTTGCCTTGTTCAGTTTCCGGAAGTCTATCACCATCCTAGCCGGTAATAATCCTTTGTGGGATTAGTTCATCCTTATCATTAGGAACGACGGTGATACCTCCCTTCTTAGGTACGCAATGTACTGGACTTACCCAATTACTATGAGCAATAGGATAAACGATTCCTGCTTCCAGAAGCTTTAATATTTCTTTTCTAACGACCTCTTTAATCTTAGGATTTAATCTCCTTTGATGATTAGAACTGGTTTAAAGTCAGGATTAGTTTTAATCTTGTGCTGACATAGAGTAGGACTAATACCCTTAAGATCATCAAGAGTATATCCAATAGCAGCCCAGTGCTTCCTCAGAGTTCTTAGTAACTTCTTCTCTTCGGGCTCTGAGAGGAGGGTACTAATAATAATAGGATATATCTCCTTCTCATCAAGATATGCATACTTAAGAGTATCAGGAAATTGTTTAAGCTCGAACACAGGATCGCCCTTTGGTGGGGGAGGATCCCCAAGCAGTTCAACAGGCAGATTATTCTTGAGAATAGGATATTGTTCTAAGACAATTTTATCTATCTCATCTCTCTCCTCCATATGCATATCATTTTCATGCTCAAGCAGATATTGCTCTAAAGGATCCGTAGGAGGTACGGCAATAGAGGCAAGACCAATGATTTCATCCCTACCAGACGACTCTTTTTCATGGGGTTGTCTTCCAAACTTGGAGAAGTTAAATTCATGAGACACACCCTCGAAACTAACAGTGATAGTCTGTTTAATGCAATCAATGTGAGCATTGACAGTGTTGAGAAAGGGTCTACCAAATATGATGAGACAAAAGCTATCTTGTGCAGTACCAAGGACGAGGAAATCAGTAGGATACTTCGTCTTACCACACAGGACTTCTACGTCTCTCACAATTCCCAAAGGGCAGATAGTGTCTCTATTAGCTAGCGTAATAGTGACATCAATGGGTTCTAACTCAGCAGGTGCAATCTCATCTTTGATTTCATCATATAGAGAACGGGGTATTGCACTAACACTAGCTCCCATATCACATAAACCATGGTAGCAGTGATCTCCTATCTTGACAGAAACAACGGGTAGGCCAACTACATGTCCATATTTGTCCTTCGCGTGAGGTTTAGCAATTCTAGCGGAGTCCTCACAGAATTTGATAACATGCCCATCTATGTCTTCGGCTAAGAGATGTTTGATAATAGCAACACTAGGTTCAACTCTAATCTCCTCAGGGGGTGCAAGTGGTCTAATGTAACCCCTACGTATCACAGTTGGAGCTTTAGAATAATCCTTTATCCTAGCAGGGTATGGTGGTTTGTTAGTGTAAGCACAAGGAACAACATGATCACTAAAAGCAATGACTTTCTCCTCAACTAGATTGGTTTTGGCTATGTTGCTTTCTACAAGAGGATGATACTTAAACCATTTCTGTTTGGGAAGATCAACATGAGAAGCAAAAGATTCACATAGAGAAGCTACTATCTCAAAGTCAAGTCCATACTTAGCGCTAAAATCTCTAGAAGTGTTTGTCTCAACAAAAGATTTAACGCAATCAAACTGGAAATTCATACCTGACTCCTTACCTTCCTCCAGCTCCCAATCTTCAGAGTTGCGTTTGATTCTCTCCAATAAATTCCACTTGTGGTCAATATCCTTCTTCATAAAAGAATTGGTACAAGAAGTGTCAAGCATGGTACGATCTTCATGAGAAAGCCAAGTATAAAAGTTTTGAGTGATGATTTCTCTCGAGAGCTCATGATTGGGGCATGAATATAGCATTTATTTAAGCCTCCCCCAAGCTTGAGCTATGCTTTCCCTGTCACGAGGCCAAAAGTTATAAATAAAGTTCCGATCACGATGTACTAAATGCATAGGATATAACTTTTGATGAAATTCCAATTTCAACCGATTGTAGCCCCATGATCCAGTATCATCACATAGCCTATACCATGTCAACGCCTTATCCTTCAAAGGTAAAGGAAAGACTTTCTTCTTTACCTCATCCTCGGGCAAACCTACAAGCCTAAATAAACCACAAACTTCATCTACATAGATTAGATGCAAGTGTGGATGTGAAGATCCATCTCGTGTAAAAGGATTAGCCAACAGTTTCTCAAGCATACCCGAAGGAATTTCATAAAAGATATTTTCAGTAGGTACCTCAGGTTGAGGAACAACTCCTCGTGCTTCCGTTTGTGGTGAAGATACCCTGAACAAACTCCTCAAAGGAACAGTTTCCATAGTGACAAGTGACAATAAATTTCAGCACAGTATATAAATGTTTCCTTACCAATTTCCACTTACCAAAGGCGGTTCACTCCCCGGCAACGATGCCAGAAAAGAGTCTTGATGACCCACAAGTATAGGGGATCAATCGTAGTCCTTTAGATAAGTAAGATTGTTGAACCCAACGAGGAGCAGAAGGCTCTGATAAACGGTTTTCAGCAAGGTAATAACTGCAAGCACTGAAAGTAGCGGTAACAAGTGATGGTGTAGTGAGGTGAAACGTAGCAAGCGAAAAGTAACAAGTAACAAGTAGTAGCAATGGTGCAGCAAGTGGCCCAATCCCTTTTGTAGCAAGGGACAAGCCTGAACAAAGTCTTATAGGAGGAAAAGCGCTCCTGAGGACACACGGGAATTTCTGTCATGCTAGTTTCATCATGTTCATATGATTCGCGTTCATTACTTTGATAGTTTGATATGTCGGTGGACCGGCGCTTGGGTACTGCATTTACTTGGACAAGCATCCCACTTATGATTAACCTCTCTCGCAAGCATCTGCAACTACAAAAGAAGAATTAAGACAACGTCTAACCATAGCATTAAACTAGTGGATCCAAATCAGCCCCTTACGAAGCAACACATAGACTGGGGTTTAAGCTTCTGTCACTCCAGCAACCCATCATCTACTTACTACTCCCCAATGCCTTCCTCTAGGCCCAAATATGGTGAAGTGTTATATAGTCGATGTTCACATAACACCACTAGAGGAAAAGACAACATACAACATTTCAAAATATCGAACGAATATCAAATTCACATGACTATTATCAGCATGACTTATCCCATGTCCTCAGGAACAAAAGTAACTACTCACAAAGCATAATCATACTCATGATCAGATGTGTAATAAATAGCATCAAGGATCTGAACAACTATGGAATATGGAGTGGCAAGAGACTAAGATTGGGGATTCCCAAGGCACACCAAGCCATGTTCAAGGATACCAAAAATCCTAAGCTTGGGGATGCCCCGGAAGGCATCCCCTCTTTCGTGTTCAATCCATCGGTAAATTTACTTGAGGCTATATTTTTATTCACCACATGATATGTGTTTTTCTTGGAGCGTCTTGTATGATATGAGTCTTTACTTTTTAGTTTGCCACAATCATCCTTGCTACACACATCTTTTGAGAGAGACACACACACTGAATCGTGAATTTATTAGAATACTCTTTATGCTTCGCATATATCTTTTGAGCTAGGCAATGTTGCTCTAAGTACTTCACATATATCTTTTAGAGCGCGACGGTGTTATGAAATTATTTAAATCTCGTACTTCACTTATATTATTTTGAGAGTTCTTTAAACAGTATGGTAATTGGTTTATGTTATGAATTTAGTCCTAATATAATAGGCATCCAAAAGGTATATAATAAAAACTTTCATATTAAGTGCATTGAATATGATGAGAAGTTTGATTCCTTGCATATTGTTTTGAGATGTGGGGATGGTGATATGGGAGTCATGCTAGTAAGTAATTGTGAATTAGAAAAAATACTTGTGTTGAAGCTTGTGATTCCTGTAGCATGCACGTATGGTCAACCGTTCTGTGATGAAGTCGGAGCATGACTTGTTTAATGATTGTCAACCTTTGTGTGGAGGTCGGGATCGTGCGATCGTTAACTCCTACCAACCCTTCTCCTAGGAGCATGCGTCTAATGCTTTGCTTCAATAACTAATAGGCTTTTGCAATAAGTATGTGTGTTCTTTATGACAAATGTTGATTTCATGGATTATACGCACTCTCACCCTTCCACCTTTGCTAGCCTCCCTAGTACCGCACAAATTTCGCCGGTACATTAAACCCACCTTCCTTAAAACAGCCACAATATATTTTTCCTCAAAACTGCCACCATACCTACCTATTATGGCCTTTTCATAGCCATTCCGAGATATATTGCCATGCAACACCACCATCCCGTTTTTATGACACACACCATCACTTCCATATTGCTTGTGATACTTTGTTCTAGTTATCGAGTTGTAATCTTTTGAGTTCTAAGTAAATAAAAGTGTGGTGATTTTGCATTATTAGAGCATTGTATTGTGTGAGAAAAAAAGGATGATGGAAGCTAAGTTTCCCTCACAATTTTGGATGAGTCTCCGGACTTTACAAAAAAGAGGCGAGCGAAGCCGATAAAAAAACAAAACAGGCCATAGAAGCCCATTCAAAAAAAGAAAAAAAGGTAAAAAAAGGAGAGAAAGAGAGAAGGGACAATGCTACTATCTTTTTCCACACTTGTGCTTCAAAGTAGCACCATGTTCTTCATAGAGTGTCTCATATGTTGTCACTTCCACATAACTAGTGGTACACATCTTTTGCACAACCACTTAGTTTTCTTTTTGAGCTTTCATACACTTATAGCTCTAGTGCATTTGCTGCATGGCAATCCCTACTCACTCACATTAATATCTATTGATGGGCATCTCCATAGCCCATTGATATGTCTAGTTAATGTGAGACTAGATTCTTCCTTTCTTTTTGCAACCTCCACCACATTCCATTCCACCTATAGTGCTATATCCATGGATCACACTCATGTATTGTGTGAGAGTTGAAAAGGTTTGAGAACATAAAAAGTGTGAAACAATTGCTTGATTTTCACCGGGGTTGTGCATGATTTAGATACTTTGTGTGGTGAAGATGGAGCATAGCCAGACCATATGATTTTGTAGGGATAACTTTCTAAGACCATGCTATTTCGAAAGGAAACTATTACCTTATTAGTATGCTTGAAGTATTATTGCTTTTATGTCAATATAGAATTTTGTTTTGAGTCTTATGGATCTGAATATTCATGCCACACTAGAGAATATTACATGGATAAATATGTTAGGTAGCATTCCACATCAAAAATTCTGTTTTTATCATTTACCTACTCGAGGACGATCACGAATTAAGCTTGGGGATGCTGATATGTCTCCAACGTATCTATAATTTTTGATTGTTCCATGCTATTATATTATATGTTTTGGATGTTTTATACACATTTATATGTTGTTTTATATTATTTTTGGGACTAAACTGTTAATCTAAAGCCTAGTGCCAGTTTCTGTTTTTCCAAGTTTTTGAATATTGCAGATAAGGAATATTAAACAGAGTCCAAACGGAATAAATCTTCGGATTTTTTTCTGGACCAGAAGACACGCAACAGACTTGGAGTAGGGGGCAAGGAAGTTGTCGGGAGGCCACAAGCCTACATGGTGCGCCCTGGGGGGGGGGTTGCGCCCCCTTGGCTTGTGGGCCCCCTGCAGGTCTCATAACCCTAATTCTTGGCCTATAAATTCCCAACTATTCCAGAAACACCAAAAAAGACACGAGAATACTTTTACGCCGCAGGGAGCCTTTGTTCCCGAGAGATGCAATCTAGGAGCCTTTTCCGGTAATATGCCAGAGAGGGAATTGATTACGGAGGGCATCTACATCAACTCCATTTCCCCTCCAAAGTGGTGTGAGTAGTTCAACACAGACCTACGGGTCCATAGCTAGAAGCTAGATGACTTCTTCTCTCTCTTTGATCTTCAATACCAGGTTCTTCATGATCTTCATGGATATCTATCCGATGTAATACTCTTTTGCGTTGTGTTTATCAAGATCCAATGAATTGTGAGTTTATATTCAGATTATCAATGAATATTATTTGAGTCTCTTCTGAATTCTTATATGCATGATTTAATATCTTTGCAAATCTCTTTGATTTATTGGTTTGGTCTGGCCAACTAGATTGGTAATTATTACAATGGGAGAAGTGCTTAGTTTTGGGTTCAATCTTGCAGTGTCCTCACCCAATGACAAAGTAGGGGTAGCAAGGCACGTATTGTATTAGTGCCATCAAGGATAAAAATATGGGGTTTTCATAATTTTCTTGAGTTTATGCCTCTACATCATGTCATCTTACTTAATGCGTTGCTCTGTTCTTCATGAACTTAATACTATGCATCTAGTACATCGGTTGAAATTGGAATTTCAACAAAAGTTTTATCCTATGCATCTAGTACATCGTGATCGGAATTATATTTATAATGTTTGGCCTCATGATAGAGAAAGCATCGCTCAAGCTTGGGGGAGGCTTAAATCAATGTTATATTCATGCCCCAACCATGAGTTCTCGAGAGAAATTATCATTCAGAACTTCTATGCTCGACTTTCTCATGATGATCGCACCATGCTTGACACTTCTTGTACCGGTTCTTTTATGAAGAGAGATATTGACTTCAGATGGAATTTATTGGAAAGAATTAAACGCAACTCTGAATATTGGGAGTTCGATGAAGGTAAGGAGTCAGGTATGAATTTCAAGTTTGATTGCATTAAATCCTTTGTCGAAACAAATGCTTTTTGTGATTTTAGCATTAAATATGGACTTGACTCTCAGATAGTAGCTTCATTGTGTGAATCAATTGCTGCTCATATCGATCTCCCTAAAGAGAAGTGGTTTAAATATCATCCTCCCTTAGAAGTCAATGTAGTTAAACCCAATCCAGTTGAAGAGAAAGTCATTGCTTATAATGATCCTATTGTTCCCAGTGCTTACATTGAGAAACCACCTTTCCTTGTTAGGATAAAGGATCATTCTAAAGTTTCAACTGTGATACGTAGGGGATACATTAGAACACCTACACCCCCTGAGAAAATTAGAGTTGAACCTAGCATTGCTATTATCAAAGATCTCCTGTCCAACAATGTTGATGGCCATGATATTCACTTCTGTGAAGATGCTGCTAGAATTGCTAAACCACATGCTAGAGACAAACATAGGCCTCTTGTTGGCACGCCTGTTGTTTCTGTTAAGATAGGAGATCATTGTTATCATGGTTTATGTGACGTGGGTGCTAGTGTCAGTGCAATACCTCAATCCTTATATGATGAAATTAAAGACGATATTGCACCTGTTGATATGGAACCTATTGATGTCACTATTCAGCTTGCCAATAGAGATACTATCTACCCTTTGGGAATTGTTAGGGATGTTGAAGTCTTGTGTGGTAAAACGAAGTATCCTGCTGATATTCTCCTTCTTGCTACCACACAAGATAGCTTTTGTCCCATCATATTTGGCAGAACTTTCCTCAATACTGTCAATGCTCATATTGACTGTGAGAAGCAAACTGTCACTGTTGGCTTTGAAGGTGTGTCACATGAGTTCAATTTCTCCAAGTTTGGTAGACAACCTCATGAAAAAGAGCTGCCTAGTAAGGATGAAAATATTGCCCTAGCTTCGATTGCTGTGCCTCCTACTGATCCTTTAGAGCAATACTTGCTTGAGCATGAAAATGATATGCATATGGATGAAAGGAATGAGATAGATAGAGTTATCTTTGAACAACATCCTATCCTTAAGAATAATTTGCCTGTTGAACTGCTTGGAGATCCACCCCCACCAAAAGGTGATCCTGTGTTCGAGCTTAAACAGTTGCATGATACCCTTAAGTATGCTTATCTTGATGAAAAAGAGATATATCTTGTTATTATTAGTGCTAGCCTCTCAGAGCATGAAGAAAAGAAGTTACTAAAAACTCTGAGGAAGCACCGTGCTGCTATTGGATATATTCTTGATGATCTTAAAGGCATCAGTCCCACTCTATGCCAGCACAAGATTAAAACCGATCCTGATTCCAAACCAGTTTGTGATCATCAACGGAGATTAAATCCTAAGATGAAAGAGGTAGTAAGAAAAGAAATACTAAAGCTCCTGGAAGCAGGTATTATCTATCATGTTGCTCATAGTGTTAGTCCCACTCTATGCCAGCACAAGATTAAAACCGATCCTGATTCCAAACCAGTTTGTGATCATCAACGGAGATTAAATCCTAAGATGAAAGAGGTAGTAAGAAAAGAAATACTAAAGCTCCTGGAAGCATGTATTATCTATCCTGTTGCTCATAGTGATTGGGTGAGTCCGGTGCATTGCGTCCCTAAGAAGGGAGGTATTACCGTTGTCCCTAATGATAAGGATGAATTGATCCCACAGAGGATTATTACTGGCTATAGGATGGTGATCGATTTTAGGAAATTGAATAAAGCCACTAGGAAACATCATTACCCTTTGCCTTTTATCGACCAAATGCTAGAAAGACTGTCTAAACACACACACTTCTGGTTTCTAGATGGTTACTCTGGTTTCTCCCAAATACCTGTTGCACAATCTGATCAGGACCTTTGCTTACAGACGTATGCCTTTTGGCTTATGTAATTCACCTGCCACCTTTCAAAGATGTATGATGGCTATATTCTCTGACTTTTGTGAATAGATTGTTTAGGTTTTCATGGACGACTTCTCCATTTATGGGTCTTCTTTTGATGATTGCCTCAGCAACCTTGATCGAGTTTGGCAGAGATGTAAAGATACCAATCTTGTCTTGAATTGGGAGAAGTGCCACTTTATGGTTAATGAAATCATCGTCTTAGGACATAAAATTTCTGAAAGAGGTATTGAAGTCGATAAGGCTAAAGTTGACGTGATTGAGAAAATGCCATGCCCCACAGATATCAAAGGTATAAGAAGTTTCCTTGGTCATGCTGGTTTCTATAGAAGGTTCATTAAAGACTTCTCTAAGATTTCTAGGACTCTTACCAATCTCTTGCAAAATGATATTCCTTTTGTTTTTGACGATGATTGCGAGGAAGCCTTCGAAATACTTAAGAAGGCCTTGATAGCTGTGCCCATTGTTGAACCACCTGATTGGAACTTACCTTTTGAAATTATGTGGGATGCTAGTGATTATGCTGTTGGTGCTATCCTAGGACAAAGAGTTGATAAGAAGTTGAATGTTATTCACTATGCTAGTAAAACTCTAGACAGTGCCCAAAGAAACTATGCTACTACTGCAAAGGAATTTTTTGCAGTCGTGTTTGCATGTGAAAAGTTTAGATCTTACATAGTTGATTCCAAAGTCACTATTCACACTGATCACGCTGCTATTAAGTACCTCATGGAAAAGAAAGACACTAAACCTAGACTTATCAGATGGGTTCTGTTGCTACAAGAATTTAATTTGCATGTTGTCGATAGGAAGGGTGCTGAGAACCCAGTAGCAGATAACTTGTCTAGGTTGGAGAATGTTCTTGATGACCCACAACCTATTGATGATAGCTTTCCTGATGAGCAATTGAATGTCATCAATATTTCACGTAGTACACCGTAGTATGCTGATTATGCAAATTATATCGTTGCCAAATATATACCACCTAGTTTCACATACCAACAAAAGAAGAAATTGTTCTTTGATTTGAGACATTAATTTTGGGATGATCCTCACCTTTATAAGGAAGGAGTAGATGGTGTTATTAAACGTTGTGTACCTGAACATGAACAGGGACAGATCCTACAGAAGTGTCACTCCGAGGCTTACGGAGGACACCATGCGGGAGATAGAACTGCACACAAGGTATTGCAATCAGGTTTCTATTGGCCCACTCTCTTCAATGATGCCCGTAAGTTTGTCTTGTCTTGTGAAGAATGTCAAGGAATAGGTAATATCAGTAAACGTCAGGAAATGCCTATGAATTATTCACTTGTCATTGAACCATTTGATGTTTGGGGTTTTGATTATATGGGACCTTTTCCAAAATCCAACGGGTATACTCATATCCTAATTGTTGTTGATTACATTACTAAGTGGGTAGAAGCTATCCCAACTAGTAGTGCTGATCACAACACCTCTATCAGGATGCTTAAAGAAGTTATTTTCCCTAGATTTGGAGTCCCTAGATATCTAATGACTGATGGTGGTTGACATTTCATTCATGGTGCTTTCCGAAAAATGCTTGCTAAGTATGATGTCAACCATAGAATTGCATATCCCTATCATCCTCTGTCCAATGGTCAAGTAGAGCTAAGTAATAGAGATATTAAACTAATTCTGCAAAAGACTGTCATTAGGTCTAGAAAGAATTGGTCTAAGAAGCTCGATGATGCACTGTGGGCTTATAGAACTGCTTATAAGAACCCCATGGGCATGTCTCCGTACAAAATGGTTTACGACAAAGCATGTCATTTACCTCTCGAGCTAGAGCATAAGGCTTATTGGGCAATCAAAGAGCTCAACTTTGATTTCAAACTTGCTGGTGAGAAGAGGTTATTTGATATTAGCTCACTTGATGAATGGAGAGCTCAGGCATATGAAATTCCAAGTTGTTCAAAGAAAAGGTTAAGAGGTGGCATGATAAAAGGATACAAAAACGTGAGTTCAGTGTAGGTGATTTTGTCTTGCTATACAATTCTCGTTTAAATTTTTTTGCAGGCAAGCTTCTCTCTAAATGGGAAGGTCCTTACATTATTGAGGAAGTATATTGTTCCTGTGCCATCAAGATCAACAACACGGAAGGTAATTTTCCGAGAGTGGTAAATGGGCAAAGAATCAAGCATTATATCTGAGGTACTCCCATAAATGTTGAAAGCAATATTATCAATACCATAACTCCGGAGGAGTACATAAGGGATATTTATCAGACTGTTTGAGACTCTGAAAACGAGGAGGTATGTGATTCGGTAAGTAAACCGACTCCAAAACTTTTCCAGTAGGAATTTTTCTCCGTTTTGGATTTTTTAGGAAAATAGAAAAAATTAAAGTAGTCCGGAAAGCGCACGAGGAGGCGACAAGCCTGCCAGGCGCGGGCCACCCTTAGCCGCGCCTGGGGGGCTTATGACCACCTCGTGTGCCTCCCGGACTCCATTTTCTTGCGGAGTACTCCTTCTGGTCGGAAAAAATCATTATATATTCTCCCGAAAGGTCTGACCCTCATATCACATAATTTTCCTCTGTTTTCGTTTCGAGCTGTTGTGCAGACAGATCTAGATCGCTATGGCGTCCCCAAAAGCTCCGAAGGACAAGGTCTTCGAGAAGGTCATCAATCCCTACCTCGCGGGAGTGCTGCAACACCCTCAATCTATCGAGATGCGTGAGGGGGTGCTGCACATCCGTGATGTTGAGGGGCCCAAGAAGACCGGAAACATGGAGGCGAGGCTCGAAGCAATGGAGCAACAAGTCTTCAAGTGCCAAGGGATGGTGGAACGCGGACTCAACGCCAACCACATGATGATCACGGAGTTCACCAACAAGCACAAGATCGATGCCAATGATATCGGGAAACATCTCTCCAGGCTCTATGACTGAATTGATCACCTCCAAGCCCAGATCTATGACCTGTAGAACCAAAACTGTGAGTATGAGTATAGATTTAAATCAATACGGTTGGCTGCAGATTTGAGGATTCCGGAGACTCGATCATCTTTCCATGATGGATGACCTATGCCTTGGAAGACGGAGTATCAAACCCAGGTTGCAACAACTCCACCACCATCACCTCCAAAGGAAGACAACTAAGCACGGGTATGGGCAACCCCCTTGGCTTGTGCCAAGCTTGGGGGAGTATCCCCGATATCGTATCACCATCACATCTTTTGCCTTTACCTTTTCTTAGTTCGATACTTTTTGGTTTTTTCTTTTTCTAATAGAATAAAGTTCTTAGTGTTTTAGGCTTGAGTTTTTCTTTGTGTCACCCCCGATGTATTCGAGTTCGTGAGTCATATAATAAAGAGTGTTTTAGTTAAGGGCCTTGCTTCATGCCATGATCTGAAAGAAAAGAATAATGAAAGAACAAAAGCATGAAGGATCATGTAATGATCTTATGGGAAGTGATGGCTTCACATATAAAAAGAATGTTGACTGAAACTTGTTGTGGGTGGACAAACATAGACCTTGGTCATTGTTGCAATTAATAGGAAGTAATAAGGAAAGAGAGGTTCACATATAAATATATTATCTTTGACACCATCTATGATTGTGAACACTCACTAAACTATTGCATGCTTAGAAGTAGATGTTGAACAAGGAAGACAACATAATGAATTATGCTTGCTTGGTTCCGAACAATGATTATATGACTAGAGATCCCTTAGCATGTGACGATTGCTTTCACCCCATATCAGCCAAAACTCCCGCACCAAGTAGAGATACTACTTGTGCATCCATAAACCTACCATACCTACCTATGGATTGAATAAGATCCCTCAAGTAAGTTGTCATCGGTGCAAGCAATAAAAACTGCTCCCTAAATATGTATGATGCATTAGTGTGTGGAAAATAAGCTTTGTACGAACCTGTGATGAGGAAGACATAAAACCAACAAACTGCATAATAAAGTTCTTTATTACAGGAGGCAATATAAAGTGACGTTCCTTCACACTAAGAGGTCACACATCCAACCTCAAAAGTGCATGACAACCTCTGCTTCCCTCTGCGAAGGGCCTATCTTGTACCTTTACTTTTTGCCCTTGAAAGAGTCATGGTGATCTATACCAATTCCTTATTTCGCCTTTATCTTGGCTAACGTCATATGCTAGGGAAAGATCTATATTCATATGTCAACTTGGAAGTAAGTATTCATGAATTTTTATTGTTGACATTACCCTTGAGGTAAGCAGTTGGGAGGCGAAACTATGAGCCCCAATCTTTCTCTGTGTCCGACTGAAACTTTGATCTCATGAGTACCACGTGAGTTGTAGCAATTGTAGAAGACAAAAGGATGATTGAGTATGTGGATTTGCTTTACAAGCTTTTATTTGACTCTTTCCGATGTTATGATAAATTGCAATTGCTTCAATGCCTAAAGGCTATTGGTTGTTAATTCTCAATAAAGCTCTTGATCCATACTTTACTTTGTGAAGGAATTATCACTTTTGCATAAGAGATTATATGATGATATTGTTGTTCTAATTATGATCATGATGTCTGCATGTCCATATCTTGTTTTGTCGTCACCTCCCTCTCTAAACATGAGGGCATATTTATTGATCTCGGTTTCCGCTTGAGGACAAGCGAAGTCTAAGCTTGGGGGAGTTGATACGTCCATTTTGCATCAAGCTTTTATGTTGATATTTATCGCTTTATGGGCGTTTATTACACTTCACGGTACAATACTTATGCCTTTTCTCTCTTATTTTACAAGGTTTACATGAAGAGGGAGAATGCCGGCAGCTGGAATTCTGGCCTGAAAAGGGAGGAAGTTTGAGATACCTATTCTGCGTAACTCCAAAAGCCGTGAAAATCAACGAGGAATTGTTTTCGAATTTATAAAAAATACTGGGCTGGAGAAGTACCAGAGGGGAGCCACCACGAGGACACAAGCCTGCTAGGCGTGACCTACCCCCCTGACCGCGCCTAGGGGGCTTGTGGGCTCCCTGTTGGCCCTCTGGCTCCCCTCTTTTGCTATAAGGAGGGTTTTGTTCCAGAAAAAATTAAGAGGAGGCTTTCGGGAGGATTTGCCGCCGCCACGAGGCGGAACTTGAGCAGAACCAATCTAGAGCTCCTGCAGGGCCGTCCTATCGGGGAAACTTCCCTTCGGGGGGGGGGGGGAATCATCGCCATCGTCATCACCAACACTCCTCTCATCAGAGGGGACTCATCACCATCAACATCTTCATCAGCACCATCTCATCTCCAAATTCTAGTTCATCTCTTGTAACCAATCTCCATCTCGTGACTCCGATTGGTACTTGTAAGGTTGTTAGTAGTGTTAATTACTCTTCATAGTTGATGCTAGTTGGATTACTCGATGGAAGAATATATGTTCAGATTAATGATGTTATTCAATACCTCTCTGGTCATGAACATAATTATGCTTTGTGAGTAGTCACTTTTGTTCCTCAGGACATGGGATAAGTCTTGCTATAAGTAGTCATGTGAATTTGGTATTCGTTCGATATTTTGATGCGTTGTATGTTGTTTTTCCTCTAGTGGTGTTATGTGAACGTCGACTACATAACACTTCACCATTATTTGGGCCTAGAGGAAGGCATTGGGAAGTAGTAAGTAGATGATGGGTTGCTAGAGTGACAGAAGCTTAAACCCTAGTTTATGTGTTGCTTCGTAAGGGGCTGATTTGGATCCACTAGTTTAATGCTATGGTTAGACTTTGTCTTAATTCTTATTTTGTAGTTGCAGATGCTTGCGAGAGGGGTTAATCATAAGTGGGAGGCTTGTCCAAGTAAGGGCAGCACCCAAGCACCGGTCCGCCCACATATCAAACTATCAAAGTAGCGAACGTGAATCATATGAACATGATGAAAACTAGCTTGACAGAAATTCCCATGTATCCTCGGCAGCGCTTTACCTCCTATAAGAGTTTGTCTAGGATTTTCCCTTGCTACAAAAGGGATTGGGCCACTTTGCTGCACCTTTGTTACTATTGTTACTTGCTACTTGCTACGAATCATCTTATCACACAACTATCTGTTACCGACAATTTCAGTGCTTGCAGAGATTACCTTGCTGAAAACCACTTGTCAGATCCTTCTACTCCTCGTTGGGTTTGACACTCTTACTTATCGAAAGGACTACCATAGATCCCCTACACTTGTGAGTCATGAAGGGAGTCCCCATAACAACCTCAAGCATGTTAGGATCGCTCTTTTATGAAACATAACACCGATAGCCGAAACTAAGGCGACAAAGATGGAACAAAACACCAGGCTAAAATTCCAAGCCTTCCACCTTTTACCAAGTATATAGGTGCATTAAATTAAATAGCAATAATATGGTGATATAACAAGGAGCTCATGTTTTCACATGTAAGCAGCCGCGCCTGCAACTAGCAATGCTATAAGAAGGCTGATCAAGCGGTAACATAGCCAAACAGGGGTTTGCTGGGTTGTGGAAAGGTTAGAGGCTTTTCATGGCAATGTTGGGAGGCTGACATTCAAGTGGTAGGCAACAAAACATAGGAAAAGAAATGAGACAACTAGCATGGAAATGATATTATTCGTATCTAGGGAAATGGTCATCTTGCCTGAGATCCCGCTTGGAAGAAGAATGAATCCATGAAAAAGATGAACCGACGTAGTCGAACGAATCCTCACATTCTGACACGCTTGCGGAACTCTATTGAGAATAAGCAATCCGGAAACAAGAATGAACACAAGATAACACCACACATATGCTTGACATGACGTGCAACCAATATGATGCATGTCCACTTCAATTATGGAAGGCATGGAAAACACAACAATTTATTACTACACATTAAATGAAGATCAATATGCAACGAGTTGCATATTCATGAAGCTCCACACTTGAATTACTTACTTCACTCATGTTTAGGTACTCATCAATATTAAATGTTGTTTAAACATGGCAAGAGGTGAAGCATAAATAAACTACACTATCTAGGCATTTTAAATGAGGTCGGAAACAACATATAGCATTTCCAAAACGACTCCACATGTTGCTGCGAAAACGGCGTCTCCACGGCCACCGCGTGGTTCTGGCGCTGACGAAGAGGCGGAGGAGCACGATCTGTTGACTGTTGCGAAGCTCACCGGAGCCCTTCCATGGCGTCGGCGTCGAAGGGCTCCCCTAACGGCGGGAGGGAGAGAGGAAGGGGGAAATGGAACGGGCTAGGGCTGGAGAGGGCGAAGAGCCGCTTATATGGCCTTGGGATGCGTGCTTGGAGCCAAAGATCGAGGAAGGAGAGGATCAGTGGCTCGCCTTCGGTCGTACAGGGGTGACGACAATGAGAGGAAGGAGACAGACGTGGGGTGGGCTGCGCTGGCGACAGAAGTGATGCGGCCCAGGTAAGAAGGAGGGAGCCAGCCCACCTGGGCCTCACTAAATAAAACAAAAGGTTTTCTCATTTTTAAAATAACAACCCTCAAACAAAATGCACACAGCCACACATGGGTTTGAAGGAAAAAAAATAAAAATACCTAGGGCACAAGGGAATTATGCCCTATTTAACAAAAATAAAAACCAGATGTTTGGAGCAATTAAATTATATTCAAAACAGACTTTAATATGCTGCTTTGTTGATAAAACCCAATATGACTTAAGTTTCAAAACCCCAAGACAACACCCCTTCACATAGAAGATAAAACAACAAATGAACAACATTTTTAAAACATGTTTCAAACAAGTTAATTCATGAGCTCAAATTATATTGAAGAAGGGGTTTTGAAACCTTGTTTGAAAACACCGTTGTTTGGAAAACATCATCACATCAACACAACACACTAGCACTCATAATGGATCAAGCAATAACAACATCACAATGGAATGCCATGCATGCAAGTGAATGCCATGATGCAAGATGGAGGCACAAAACAAAGCCACATGATACGATAACTCTTATAGCATAGAGAACATGGTTCCAAAATAGGAAAGGTTCCAAATATGGCAAGGGTTACATCTGGGGCATTACAAACTCTCCCACACTACAAAAAGATCTCGACCCGAGATCTAGGACTGAAAGAACTCTGGAAATTCGGAATGGAGGTGATCCTCGCGCTCCCAAGTGGCCTCTTTATCAGAATGATGTGACCACTGCGCCTTGAGAAACTTGATTGACTTATTGCGGGTCTTGCGCTCAGTCGTCTCAAGAACTACAACTGGATGCTCACGATAGGATAGGCCGGGTTGAAGGTCGATATCCTGAAGATCAACTGTGCGCTTGGGAGTCTTGAAGCATCTCCGGAGGTGAGAGACATGGAACACGTCATGCACATTTGCGAAGTTTGAAGGGAGCTCTAATTGATAAGCAAAGTTGCCTCTCTTGCCAACAATTCTGAAAGGCCCAACAAAACGAGGAGCAAGCTTGCCTTTGATGCCAAAACGTTGTGTGCCCTTCATAGGAGACACTTTAAGATAGACGAAGTCATCGAGCTGATAAGCCATGTCACGTGCTTTCTATCGTAGTAGCTCTTCTGACGGGACTGCGCTGCTTTGAGCTTATCCCGAATGACACAACACATCTTTTCTGCTCCTTCAATCAAGTCATTCCCAAGAATCTGACGCTCGCCAGTCTCTGACCAGTTGAGCGGGGTACGACACTTCCTGCCATAGAGAATCTCAAACGAAGCTTTGCCTGAACTTGCCTGATAGCTGTTGTTATATGAAAACTCAGCAAAAGGTAGGCAGTCTTCCCACTTCATGCCAAAGGAAATGACGCAGGCTCTTAGCATATACTCGAGGACCTGATTGACTCTCTCAACTTGCCCACTAGACTGAGGATGAAAGGTTGTGCTGAATCAAATCTTAGTACCCATCGCAGACTGAAATGAGTCCCAGAACTTGGAAGTAAAGATGCTTCCGTGATCCGAAGAAATCAGCATTGGAATGCCTTGCAAAGAGACTATCCTCAAAGTGTACAACTCTGCAAGCTGAGTTGCCGAGATAGACTCCTTGACTGGAAGGAAATGAGTTACTTTTCTCAACTTGTCAATGACGACGAAGATGGCATCGTTACCCTTCTTGGACTTCGGAAACCCGGTGACGAAATCCATCTCAATATGGTCGAACTTCCACTCGGGAATGGGCAATGGGTGTAAAATACCTGCTGGACGATGATGCTCTACTTTCACCGTTCGACATACATCACATTCATCTACGAACTGAGCAATTTCACGCTTCATGCGAGTCCACCAGAAGGTTTGTTTCAAATCCTGATACATCTTGGAACTTCCTGGGTGTATCGAGAAAAGGGAGTTATGAGCTTCTTCAACGATAACCTTTCTAAGATCCCCTTTCGGAACGACAAGACGATCCTGAAAGAACAAAGTATCTCTGGCATCAACACTGAAGCACTTATATTTGGGAACTCCCTTTGCCAAGCCAATCTTAACTTTCTTCACCATTGCATCAAGAAGTTGAGCTTGTCGGACCTGGTCTTCCAAGGTAGGAGAAATCTAAAGATTAGCAAGAAATCCCTGAGGTACTAACAGAAGGTTGAGCTTTCTAAAAGATTCACAAAGATCAAGCTGGAGAGGCTTCAGAATGAGACTGTTGTAGTAAGCCTTCCTGCTCAAAGCATCTGCCACGACATTAGCTTTGCCTGGAGTGTATCAACGCTTGGATTAAAATCTTGGAGCATTTCCACCCAACGAGTTTGGCGAAGATTGAGGTTAGGCCGGGAGAAGATGTACTTGAGACTCTTCTGATCAGTGAACACTTCAACCTTTCTCTCCAACAAGAGGTGTCTCCAAGTCATCAGAGCATGTACCACTGCTGCCAACTCAAGATCATGACTGGGGTAATTCTTCTCACTTGGCTTCAACTGCCTCGAGGTATAAGCTACCATTTTCTTGTCTTGCATCAACACTGCACCAAGTCCTTGAAGAGAGGCATCGCAGAACACTTGATAAGGTTTGGAGTCATCGGGAGGAACCAAGACTGGAGTAGAAGTGAGCTTCTCTTTGAGTGTGTCGGAAGCCAACTGACACTCTGGAGACCAGACATACTTCACACCCTTCGGAAGAAGACTTGAGAGAGGCTTAGCAATCTTGGAGAAATTCTCAACGAATCTTCTACAATAGCTTGCAAGCCCGAGAAAGCTTTGAAGCCGCTTCACATTTTGCGGAGGTTCCCACTCAACAATGGCCCGCACCTTCGACGGATCAACTTTGATGCCCTCGGCAGAGATGATGTACCCAAGGTAGACAACTTCTTTCAACCAGAACTCACATTTGGAAAACTTAGCATAGAACTTATGCTCTCTTAGCTGATCAAGCACAAGCCTAAGATGTTCTTCATGCTCTTCCTCGGTTTCCGAAATGACTAGAATATCATCAAGATACAACAAGATGAATCCAATCTTGAATGGGGAGAAGATATAATTCATCATCTGACAGAAGGTCGGTGGAGCATTGGCCAGACCGAAAGACATCACTGTATACTCATACGAGCCAAAGCTTGTTCTGAAAGTAGTCTTTGGAATGTCCTCTTCGCAAATGCGAATCTGATGATAACCCATCCTGAGATCAAGCTTCGAGAAGATCTTAGCCCCTTTCAATTGCTCAAACAACTCATTGATGTTAGGAAGTGGATACTTGTTTTTTATTGTCTTATTATTCAATGGGAGGTAATCGACACAGAGTCGTTCCGTACCATCCTTCTTCTTGACGAAAAGAACTCCACAGCCCCAAGGAGATGAGCTTGGTCTGATCAGACCCAGACGCTCCTGCTCATCAAGTTGTTTCTTCAGCTCCTTTAGCTCTTCTGGACCCAGTTTGTACGGTCGTTTGCACACAGGCTCAATACCCGGTTCAAGCTCAATTACAAACTCAACTGGTCGGTGCGAAGGCATTCCTGGAAGTTCTTCCGGTAAAACTTCTTCATATTTGCAGACCACTGGGACTTGCGAAATTGGAGAGATCTCACCCTTCTCATTCAAGGAAAATAGACGGACCGTGTCATCACGCACTGCGAAGATAATCACGTCCTCCGAAGAATGAGTTAGCTTCACTTATTTAGCTTCACAATTAATAGACGCCTTGTTCATAGCCAACCAATCCACCCAAGGATCAAATCAATATCAGAGTTGCCAAGGACAATAGGAGAAGCTAGAAAAGCATAATTACCCATCTTGACAGAGACATCCGGAACAACCCAACGAGAACTCATAAGCATCCCCGGAGAAACAATATCTAAAGACTTAGGCAACTCTTCAAGATGAAGGTCATGCTTTGCCACAAACGGATAAGATAAGAAAGAATGCAATGAACCAGAATCAAACAACACTTTAGCAGGAATATCATTAATTGAGAGATTACCCATAATCACGTCTGAGGAGTTCTCTGCTTCGGCTGCATTCACCATATTGACTCTCGCAGACCTGGGGTTGAACTTCACTATAGCATTGCTTGGAGGCTTCCCTGGAGGAGGGGCAGAAGACGCAGCTGAGAGGTGCACCTGTTGGCATAGTGACCCTTCTGCCCACACGTGTGACAAGTAACATTTGTCGGCTGACGGAACTACACCTGAGGATTCCCTTGCTTTTGCTGCTGAAACCTCTACTGGAAAGCTGGGTTAGGTGGGTGGGAAGAACCACGACCACCTGATTGCTTGAACTGCTGAGTGTGCCGAGGAGGAGAAGGAGACACCCAGTATTTCTGCTGCTTCGGAACCACCTGAGTTGAGGGCGACAAACTGGACTCCCTGAAACGCTTCTTCGAATTCTCCACCCTGAGCAAGGCTGCCTTAGCCCTAAGAGCCAAGTTATAGAACTTATCAAACTCATCAGGATCGTGCAAGGCGAGGGCCAGCTGCAAGTCCTCTCTCAGACCACCTCTAAATTGATAGATCTTGCTCTTCTGATCTGGAATGTCCTGCAAGGCATATCGAGCCAGCTCATGGAACTCGACGTTGTACTTGTACACAGAGGAACCACCTTGCTTCAAGCGTCTGAACTTCTCACGCATCTCTTGCACAAAGCTAGACGGGATATAGTGGGACCTGAAATCTCTGCAGAACTCATCCCAACTGATCAATCTGCCACCCCTGGAGTCCTTCAACTACTGCCACCAAACTGCTGCCTGCCCCTTGAGCTGAAATGTTGCAAACTTGAAGAAGTCCTCTGGACGAACATTGCTGCACTAAAAGTGTTTGTTGATGTTCCGAATCCAGCCCTCAGCGTCAAACGGCTGATCGCAGGACGTGAAAGTCTTCGGCTGGTTTGCCAGGAATTGACTCAGAGATGCAAACTGATTACCACCATGGTTGAAATTGCCCTGCTGCTGATTGATCCTCTCTTGCAGCAGCTGGATTAACATCTGGGTGTTAGCATTTGTAGCACCCATCACCGCTTGCCAAGCCTCTACAGGAGGAGGCGGCGGAGGGGGTGGTGGCGGAACATCAGCACCCTCGCGACCCGGATTCTGACGAGTTGGTGGATCCATCCTAAAGACGGACAACACATTAGACTAGAGAAAACATTGAAGGTAAAGCTGAATCAAAAGGCAGGAATATCTAAACAAGAATATTAGCAATTGCACTCGAACAAAATAGTAAGAATGCTTCCTCAAAGTGATTGTTGACCAAATTCTGATTAAAGACCACTTGCAAACCAAGTATGAGCTAGAACTGCTCGGAACAAATGTATGATAGAGATTCCATCCGATATCTTTGTGGATATGATCGCACGGGCTCGAACTTACAGTAGCCATCCTGTGCAAGGCAGTGCACACGACTTACGAAGCATCCCCGAGTCGTAGCAAGCTACAAGGACCTTTAAGACACAACAAGAACCGCTGTAAGACGACCGTGGACAAACGTACCCACTGAATGTCGAATGCCAACCTCACATCATGCATCTGTAGGAAGATTGTCCTATAAGTTACTACTTGATACCCCACCTATGAATTCCCGAAATATCTGGTCATGCAATCTGGTACACGGATACAAGGAGTAATATGTCACACAATCCTATACTAATCCGTCCAGTGTATCACATCCGTCAACACATAACCAGAATCTTGGATCTTCATCTACTACATACCCTCGTGATCACAACGATACAAAGTGTGGCGATACATCCGGAACTCTCTGCACCAATACTGGGGAAGCCGGACTCCTCTCGTCACAACTAGTATTGAAGCAATTCCGAACATCCTCCGTCCTGAGATACTAAGAAATCAGAATGATGGCGATGTGCACAAGAATCCCCTGGAGCTCAACTCCTCGGAAGAAATCAAGTCAGATAGGAAGCACCAAGACAGAACTCCGTCACGTCGATATCATATAGATTTCAAAATACCCACGTGATCCTAAAAAAATTGAGCAAGAAGAGGAGTAGAATTAAGATTTCCTAAGTCGAGAACCTCACCTATCGGGGGTATAACCCCGGGGTAGGCTCATCAAGCCTGTTCCTTCATTTCCGGCCCAATGGACATGAAGGCGTGCAAATTCTCAAGGCACAAGTCTTCTGACCGGCTGGGCATCACCTGGCGGCTGGAAGACGAGGCGGCCACCTTTCTGGCCATCCAGGCAACCCCTGCCGGCTAAAATCCTGGCGGCCTCCCATTCAGACCCGGCCAAGCCCCACCAGCCGGCTTGAGGGTCAGCCGGACTGAGGAGGAGGCGGCCACCCTCAAGCCGGCTGGCCAAGTAGGCTAGCTCGCTGAGGATCACCAGTCACATCAGATCGTAGGTCAGGAAAGGACCTCACGATTAAAGGTAGCTACGCATCAACAAAGGTACTGGATCAGGGCGCTCGATAGGTACGAGCGTCGGCGGCCACGTCGCTGACCTACCCCGGCTCTGATCCATCACCTAGCTGATGTCAGATCGTCACACTCCCACTCCATTACTGCACATGGCATGGGGAACAGTGGAGGCGGTCGTACTGCCTGCCCATGAAGAATCTCGTGGGGCGACGCTCGACGTACATCGTGTGCTCAGCGTCAACCTTACGCGGGAGCCCCATTGGCTAGCCGGCGGGTCCCACCAGCAATCGAGGCCATGCAGCCGGTGGGCCCCTCATCGACAAGACTAGACCCTTGTGGCCCCCCTGGCCAGCCGGGTCCCACGCTTGTACCCTTTATCCATATTGTAGGCCGACGGGTTCGTCTATAAAACCCCATGGCCGCCCCATGCAAGGGGGCCGATCACTTGCTAGTCATTCAACACTACACACTCACCAACCAACAGAGAGCGAGGTAGAGACGAGCCGGCTGCTCCCCTCTTCCTCCTCCCAACACAGCTCTAGGAGCAACATTTTACTCTGTTCCCATACATCAAACACACCAGCAGGATTAGGGGTATTATCTCTACGGAGAGCCCTGAACCTGGGTACATCATGCGTCCCATGCGTCTACCAACCTCGTTCCCAACGCCCACCTTTGTCCCTTCGGTTCTGACCGACTTTAGCCTACCTATGGCATATGTTGTGAGTATTCATCGACATTTGGCGCCCACCGTGGGGCCGATCGCGGCATCGGCTGGCTTCACGCGCTGGGCGGGACCCCGCACCTACACTGCCGGATGCATCGCGTCCTGATCAGTCTGCATGCCCGGGGAGCTCGCTCTTGACGAGGCGACGCCCATGATGATCGACGTCCCCGTCCGCCATGCGGATTCGGATGAAGATTATGATGACGAGGCGCTCCCTAGCGTCATCGTCGCTGCTATGGAGAACCTCAATGTTCTCTTCAGCGACCTTCACCTCAACGACGGCCCACACTACTTCGGCGAGGACTACGACGTTGAGGCGTTCTGCGCCAGCTTCAGCATGCTCTCTATCGCTGAGCTGCCTGCCCACGATGTTTACCCCAGTAACGTCCTCGTCTTCGACGACCCTCCGCCGTCGGTGGGGTTTTTCACCCCATACCACGTTGCTGCCATCTCCAACGCCGTGGAGGTGATGGTTATCGGTGCCGGCACCAGCACGGCTCCCGGCAAGGCCTCCACAGGCGCCGGCGAGCCCGCTGCGGCCGCCGCTGATACACTTCGGGACGCCATCGCCGGCCTGAAGACACCGGTCACAAATGCTCGGGCCTCACTGGAGGAGGCTTGCAAGCGTATCTTGGAGGAGGGCATCGCCGTGGCCTCGGCGAAACGTCGGTTGGAGACTACACATCGTGAGTATAAGTCCGCATATGGTCTTACTCCGATTTCCGAGGCCCCCAGCCGGTGCGGATCGGTCCGCAGCCGCGGACGGTTCATCGCCGAGGTTCTAGGCAGGGACCTGCCCACCTAATAGACTCCTGCAGCCAACATGCGGGCAGCGCAGGAGGCCATGGAAGAGATGGCAAGCCTGGAAGGGGAGGAGCGCGCCTTCCAGGAGAAGCGTGTCAAGGATCTCCTTGACGCTGCTAACCAGCAGCACGCTCGGTTTGACCCCGGCCAGGCTCATTCAGAGTCCCCGGGACCAAACTCGGGGGCTCGCCGCAACCCTAGCGGCCAGCACCACACCGAAGGATCTTCCTTGCATCGCCCTTCCGGCTGGAGGGGCGAGGGAAGCCAAGGCCGGCGCTCGCAGCATCGGAGCGAGCACACTTCAGGCTTACGTCGCGGAGGCGACGAGGGCGACTCGGAGTACGGGGATCTTCCCCCGCGAAGAACTCATGCCTCGGGGTCCCGAGGCGCCTCCCCTCTCGCCACCGGGGCTGGCGCCCCGCCTCCCAGGACGAGCCGGATGCCCGCCGGCGTATCATCGCCCTGGCCCATTCGGCCCTACTGGAGGAAGACGGACCCGTCGGTCCGGCTTGCTTCGGCCCCCGGATCCGAGGGGAGCCGTTCCCCCGAGGTTTCACCCTGCCTTGGGATACGCCGAAATAGAACGGCACGGCCAAGCCAGAAGACTGGCTGATCGAGTACACCACGGCCGTAGGCATCGCCAGGGGAAACAAGCGCGTAGCGGTCGCTACGTGCCACTCATGTTGGCCGGCTCGGCCCGGACCTGGTTTAACAGCCTCCCGGCCGGCAGCGTCAACTCCTGGGTGGACTTCGAGGAGGCGTTCGTCCGCAACTTCACCGGCACCTACAAGCGCCCTGGCCGGCCCCGCGAGCTAGCCATGTGCGTCCAGAAGGCCGACGAACCCCTCCGCGACTACGTCACCCGGTGGACTGAGCTACGCAACTCCTGTGAGGGGGTGCATGAGGTACAAGCCATCCAGTACTTCATCGACGGATGCCGAGACGACACCCTTCTCAAGCACAAGCCCATGTGTGCCGAGCCCACCTCTTTGGCGGTGCTCATAGCCAAGGCGGACAAGTACGCCACGGCCGACTCTGCAATGCGCATCAAGGTGACCGCCTTGGACAAGGTTGTGCCTGCGCCGGCTACTCCCAAGCCGTCTGGGGACAACCGAGGCGGCCAGAACAACTACAAGTGCAAGGCGGATCAGATGGATCCCCGTTCCAACAACAAGCTAGTGGCCAACGTGGAGGGCGAGGCGTCGGCTTCCCAAACTGGCCCTCCACGAAAGCGTCGCAATCAGGGCAACCCCAACTGGCTGCCCAAGCAGTCTCTCAAGCAGCTGCTCGACGCCCCCTGCAAGATACATTCTAGGGCGACTCTGTCTACGCATACCCTTCGGCAGTGCAGCATCGCACGCCGGCTGTCGCAAGGGGAGGGCCTGCCGGTCCTCAAGGTGCGCAGGCGGCGCCCCGTGCACCAGCTCCCAATCACGCTCCGCTTCCGCCGCCGCCGCCTCGCGACGACTGCCCACACCCTGACGACTATCCACATCACGACGGAGCGTTCGTCGTCTTCACCAGCGAAGATGACGACAAACACAGCCTACGCCAAAGACGGCGCAAGGTAAACGCCACTGTCCCCCGGTTCCCCAGTACATGCATTGGTCTGACAAACCAATCACATGGAGCCGGGTGGACCATCCTACGGTGATGCCCAACCCGGGGTCATACGCCCTCGTCCTCGACCCCACCTTCGCCTCCAAGAGGCTCACCTGCCGATTCCCCCAGGTGCTGGTCGATGGCGGCAGCAGCATCAACATCCTCTACCTCGACAATCTCCGCAAGCTCGGGCTAAAGGAGACGGACGTCCAGCCAACCAACACTGTCTTCCATGGCATCGTGCCTGGGTAGTCATGCTCGCCCATCGGCAATATCCAGCTGGACGTCCTCTTTGGCGACAAGGCTCACTTCCGCCGAGAGTCCATTTGGTTCGAGGTAGTGGACCTCTGTAGCCCGTACCACGCACTGCTGGGGAGACCAGATCTGGCCAAGTTCATGGATATTCCGCACTACGCCTACCTAAAGATGAAGATGCCGGGTCCCAAGGGCATCATCACTGTTGTTGGCGACTACAAGAAGTCGCTCGAGTGCGCCCAAGATAGCAGCCGCCTCACTGACTCCTTGGTGATTGCCGAGGAGAAGCGGCAAATCGACCGGCTCGTGGCCCAGGCTACCGAGCAGCCGGCGATTCCCTCTCCTCCGTCCCAATCGGCCGGCGAGGGCTCTTTCAAGCCGGCTAAAGAGACCAAGCAGGTCCCACTCGGCCCTCCAACCCAAAGCAGTGCATCACCATCGGGGCTGGCCTCGGCCCCAAATAGGAAGGCGAGCTCGTCGACTTCCTCCGTGAGAATCGGGACATCTTTGCATGGTCCCCCAAGGACATGCCGGGTGTTCTGAGGAAGTACGCCGAGCACAAACTTCACGTGCGACCGGATGCAATGCCGGTGAAACAACCTTTGCGCCGCTTCGCCGAGGGGAAGTGGTGCACAATCAGAGAAGAGATTACCCGGCTCCTTGCAGCCGGCTTCATCTTGGAGGTTTTCCACCCGGACTGGCTGGCGAACCCAGTTCTGGTGCTGAAGAAGAACAACACATGGCGAATGTGCATCGACTACACTAGCCTGAATAAGGCCTGTCCGAAAGACCCTTTCGCGTTGCCTAGGATAGATCAAGTGATCGAATCCACTGCAGGGTGCGAACTGCTGTCATTTCTGGATGCTTATTCAGGCTACCGTCAAATCAAGCTGGATCCAGCTGATCGCCTGAAGACCTCCTTCATCACGCCCTTCGGGGCCTACTGCTACACCACCATGACGTTCGGTCTGAAGAACGCAGGTGCGACGTTCCAACGCTGCATGCAGCAGTGCCTGCTGCCACAGATTGGCAGAAACATCCACGTCTATGTGGATGACATCGTCATCAAGACGAAGCAGCACTTCAACCTCCTCGACGACCTGCGGGAGACATTTGCCAATCTGCGCGAATACAAGATCCGGCTCAACCCTGAGAAGTGCGTCTTCGGGGTCCCAGGCGGCAAACTCTTGGGGTTCTTCGTATCCACCGGCGACATCGAAGCGAACCCTGAGAAGATCAGCACCATCGAGCGGATGGTGCGGCCGGCTCGGATCCTCGACCTCCAGAAGTTCGCCGGCTGCTTGGCGTCCCTCAGCCGGTTCGTCAGTCGGCTTGGCGAGAAGGACCTTCCACTCTACCAGCTCATGAAGAAGACGACGAAGTACGAGTGGAACGACTAGGCGGATGAAACCTTTCGCAACCTCAAGCGGGTAATCTCAAGCCTGCCAATCTTGGCAGCCCCATCTGAAAGGGAACCCATACTCATGTATATCGCGGCGACCACTCGCGTGGTCAGCATAGTGTTGGTAGTTCAGCGCAAAGAGGAACGCAAGGCCCTGCCAGTACAGCGCCCTATCTACTACCTTAGCGAGGTCTTGTCCGCCTCTAAGCAGAACTACCCTCATTATCAGAAAATGTGTTATGGTGTTTACCTTGCCGCAAAGAAATTAAAACAATACTTCCAAGAGCATGCCATCACTGTGGTGAGCACTGCTCCGCTCTCAGAGATCATGGGTAACCGTGATGCCACGGGCAGAATTGCCAAATGGTCCATTGCCATGGCAGACCATGATATTCGGTACGAGCCTCGCACCGCCATAAAATCATAGGTGGTGGCCGACTTCTTAGTCGACTGGGACGAGACCCAGTTCGAGCCACCGCCTCCAGACTCCACGCATTGGCGGATGCACTTTGACGGCTCGAAGATGCGGACAGGACTGGGAGCCGGCATCATCTTGACGTCTCCGAAAGGGGACCAGCTCAAGTACGCTCTCCAGATCCAGTTCGCCGCCTCCAACAAAGTCGCCGAGTACGAAGCACTGGCTCACGGCCTCCGGTTTGCCAAGGAGATTGGCATCCGGCAGCTCATATGCTTCAGCGATTCAGACTTGGTGGTGCAACAGGTCTCTAGCGAATGGGACGCCAGGGACGCCAACATGGCGAGCTACCGCTTCCTCATCCAGCAGCTGAGCGGCCCCTTCGAGGGTTGTGAGTTCCACCATGTTCCCAGGGCGGAAAATGAGGAGGCCGATACGTTGGCAAAGATCGGCTCCACGAGGCAGGCCATCCCAGCCGACGTCTCCCTCGAGCAACTCCACAAGCCGTCTATCAAGCCGTCTCCTGAGTCGGCACCAATCTTCGTACCGGCTGACTCTATGATACAAGCGCCGCCGGCTCCGCCAGTTATGCCGGCTGCGGACCCCACGCCGGCTGCACTGACGGCATCGGCTCCAAATGCAGTACCAACTGAGTCTATGGTGCAAGCACCGTCGGCTCCACCAACTACGCCGGCTTCGGATCCTAATCCGGCTCCATTAGTCCAACCGACTCCAACAACGGCACCAGCTACATCGACAACCCCGGCCCTGCCCGGGCTCGAATCCTCCTAGTGGGTGGATGTCATGGAGATAGACGATGAGCTGGCTGCAGCAATAGCACCGGAGACGCCATCAAGCTCAGGGGCTGCAGAAGCCCCCAACAGTCAAGACGAAGGAGAGGCGACCCTTGTGTCGGCTCCATCATGGGCTCAGGCCATTCTGGCCTTCCTTCTTCGCGGCGAACTTCCTCAGAACGAGGCGGAGGCGAGACAGACCCAGCGCAGGTCCGCCGCCTATGCCATCATCAATCGCGAACTGGTATGACGCAGCACGACCAGCGTGTTCCAACGCTGCGTCGAATCAGAAAAAGGGCAGGAGATCCTCGGAGACAACCACCAGGGGGAGTGTGGGCATCATGCCGCCTCCAGAACCCTGGTGGCCAAAGCATTCCGCCATGCATTCTACTGGCCCATGGCCCTCGAGGAGGCTGTGGATCTGGTGGACAAATGTGAAGGCTGCCAACGCTTTAGTGCACAAAGCCATATGCTGCCTTCAGCACTGAAAACCATTCCCTTATCATGGCCATTCGCCGTCTGGGGACTGGACATGGTTGGGTCCTTCAAGACGGCTCGCGGAGGGATGACACATCTTTTTGTAGCCGTTGACAAGTTCACCCAGTGGATCGAGGCCAGGCCTATCAAGAAGCTTGACGACCCCACTGCTGTCAGGTTCATCACAGACATCTCTGTCCGATATGGTGTTCCCCACATCATCATCACCGACAACCGCACCAACTTCGCCAAGGGTGCCATGGCGCTCTACTGTTCCAAGGTAGGCATCCGGCTCGACCTGGCCTTAGTGGCACACCCTCAGTCAAAAGGCCAAGCGGAGAGGACCAACGGCCTGATCCTAGCCGGCATCAAGCCAAGACTGGTGGCACCACTGGTCAGGACAGTCGGTTGCTGGATTGAAGAGTTGCCGGCTGTACTATGGAGCCTCCGCACCACGCCCAACCGGTCGACCGGCTTCACTCCATTCTTTCTGGTATATGGGTCCAAGGCTATTATCCCTACGGATGTCGAGTTCGACTCGCCTCGGGTCACCCTATACACAGAAACAGAGGCGAAGGAGGCCAGAGAAGATGGTGTGGATCTCCTCGAAGAAGCAAGGGACTTGGCTTTGAGCCAAACGGCCATCTACCAACAGAAGCTGAGATACTACCACAACAAAAGGATCAGGCCTCTCTCTTTCAGGGAGGGAGACTTGGTCCTCAGAAGAATCCAGCGCATTGCCGGCCAGCACAAGCTCTCACCCCCCTGGGAGGGACCCTTCATCATCAGTAGGGAGTTACACAACAACGCTTACTACCTGATTGACGCCCAGAAGCCAAGGAAGCGCAAGAGGGACGACTCCGGCCAAGAAATGGAGTGCCCATGGAACGCGGCGTTGCTTTGCCCGTTCTATTGCTAAAAGGCAGAAGACAAGCAAAGGAAAGAACATACACATGTATCTTCCTCCCTCTTCAGGGAACAACGAAGGCAATAAAAAGAACATGATCCATGTTTCTTTTTGTCAAGAGTTTTCACTCAAGTGTACGGGCTACACAGCGTACCACCTCTTGCTGACTTAACCAAGCCCGGAGGCTATGCAGCGCGGCCCCTTGCTAGCTTAAACAAGCTCGGGGGCTCGCCAGCCGCCTGAGTGGTCCAACCCTTATAACGGACACATAGTGTACCGACTGACTCCTGGTCCGTCGCTCGAGCCTGTGGGCTGACTCCGGTCGCTCGGTTCGCGATATGACGCCAGGTAAGGTCGAATACATGCAAATTCCGGCTATACTTGGGACGACCGGCTCGGGCTGGCCTGATCGTATATACGATCTCGTTCAAGACTCAAGACGGCCTCTGACTGTCAGGAACAACAAATATGATGAAAAAAGCAGGCTCCAAGCTTCCTCTTGCTAAAAGAGTTTTCACTCAGTGTACGGGCTACACCGCGTACCACCTCTTGCTGGCTTAATCAAGCTCGGAGGCTACGCAGCGCGGCCCCTTGCTAGCTTTAAACAAGCTCGGGGGCTCGCCAGCCGCTCGAACGGTCAATCCTTGTAGTCAGGCACATAGTGTACCGGCTGACTCCCGGTACTTCGCTTGAACCTGCGGGCTGGCTCCGATCGCTCGGTTCGCGATATGACGCTGGGTCAGGTCGAATACATGCACAGTCCGGCTATACTAGTGACGAATGGCTAAAGTTGGTTCATTCCAGCCGGCCTCTGATTGGCTTATGTCTTGTTCTTTATGTCTTGATGGCTTCGGATAAGAGAAGTCAACCAGGAATCAAGAGACAGGATCATAAGACAACACGCTTGGTGACGAATATAATGCTGAATATATACATTCATAAAAAGCATTGGCCCACGGCCCACGTTCGTTACATCCCTCCGGGGGTAGAACCAAAAACACAAAAGGACACCAGTTACGGGACAACAGCCTCAGGGGGCGTCTCGGCTGCTGCTCCTGATGTGGCAGTGTCGCCGCCTCCGGCTCCTCCCGAGGTGGATGCGTCGTCTCTCCCGTTGCGTCCCCCGGCTTCGCTGATCCCGGAGTCGGCATATGCCCCACCGCTGGAGGCGGCTGCAGATTCCGCAGCCCGGACCATTGTTGGAATTATGCCCTAGAGGCAATAATAAATGTATAGTTATTATTATAATTCCTGTATCAAGATAATAGTTTATTATCCATGCTATAATTGTATTGAATGAAGACTCATTTACATGTGTGGATACATAGACAAAACACCGTCCCTAGCATGCCTCTAGTTGGCTAGCCAGTTGATCGATGATAATCAGTGTCTTCTGATTATGAACAAGGTGTTGTTGCTTGATAACTGGATCACGTCATTAGGAGAATCACGTGATGGACTAGACCCAAACTAATAGACGTAGCATGTTGATCGTGTCATTTTGTTGCTACTGTTTTTTGCGTGTCAAGTATTTATTCCTATGACCATGAGATCATATAACTCACTGACACCGGAGGAATGCTTTGTGTGTATCAAACGTCGCAACGTAACTGGGTGACTATAAAGATGCTCTACAGGTATCTCCGAAGGTGTTAGTTGAGTTAGTATGGATCAAGACTGGGATTTGTCACTCCGTGTGACGGAGAGGTATCTCGGGGCCCACTCAGTAATACAACATCACTCACAAGCCTTGCAAGCAATGTAACTTAGTGTAAGTTGCGGGATCTTGTATTACGGAACGAGTAAAGAGACTTGCCGGTAAACGAGATTGAAATAGGTATGCGGATACTGACGATCGAATCTCGGGCAAGTAACATACCGAAGGACAAAGGGAATGACATACGGGATTATACGAATCCTTGGCACTGAGGTTCAAACGATAAGATCTTCGTAGAATATGTAGGATCCAATATGGGCATCCAGGTCCCGCTGTTGGATATTGACCGAGGAGTCTCTCGGGTCATGTCTACATAGTTCTCGAACCCGCAGGGTCTGCACACTTAAGGTTCGACGTTGTTTTATGCGTATTTGAGTTATATGGTTGGTTACCGAATGTTGTTCGGAGTCCCGGATGAGATCACGGACGTCACGAGGGTTTCCGGAATAGTCCGGAAACGAAGATTGATATATAGGATGACTTCATTTGATTACCGGAAGGTTTTCGGAGTTACCGGGAATGTACCGGGAATGACGAATGGGTTCCGGGAGTTCACCGGAGGGGGGCAACCCACTCCGGGGAAGCCCATAGGCATTTGAGGGGGTCACACCAGCCCTTAGTGGGCTGGTGGGACAGCCCACCAATCCCCTATGCGCCAAGGAAGAAAAAAATCAAAGGAAAAAAAAGGAGAAGTGGGAAAGGGGAAGGACTCCCTCCCACCAAACCAAGTAGGACTCGGTTTGGGGGGGGAGAGTCCTCCCCCCTGGCTCGGCCGAACCCTTAGGGATCCCTTGGACCCCAAGGCAAGGTCCCCCTCCCTCCTCCTATATATATGGGGCTTTTAGGGCAGATTTGAGACGACTTTCTCACGGCTGCCCGACCACATACCTCCATAGTTTTTCCTCTAGATCGCGTTTCTGCGGAGCTCGGGCGGAGCCCTGCTGAGACGAGAACATCACCAACCTCCGGAGCGCCGTCATGCTGCCGGAAAACTCTTCTACCTCTCCGTCTCTCTTGCTGGATCAAGAAGGCCGAGATCATCGTCGAGCTGTACGTGTGCTGAACGCGGAGGTGCCGTCCGTTCGGTACTAGATCGTGGGACTGATCGCGGGATTGTTCGCGGGGCGGATCGAGGGACGTGAGGACGTTCCACTACATCAACCGCGTTCTCTAACGCTTCTGCTGTACGATCTACAAGGGTACGTAGATCACTCATCCCCTCTCGTAGATGGACATCACCATGATAGGTCTTCGTGCGCGTAGGAAAATTTTTGTTTCCCATGCGACGTTCCCCAACAGTGGTATCAGAGCTAGGTTCATGCGTAGATGTCTTCTTGAGTAGAACACAAAAGGTTTTGTGGGCGGTGATGTGCGTTTTGCTGCCCTCCTTAGTCTTTTCTTGATTCCACGGTATTGTTGGATTGAAGCGGCTTGGACCGACATTACTCGTACGCTTACGAGAGACTGGTTTCATCGTTACGAGTAACCCCCTTTGCTCAAAGATGACTGGCAAGTGACGGTTTCTCCAACTTTAGTTGAATCGGACTTGACCGAGGAGGTCCTTGGATGAGGTTAAATAGCAACTCATATATCTCCGTTGTGGTGTTTGCGTAAGTAAGATGCGATCCTACTAGATACCCTTGGTCACCACGTAAAACATGCAACAACAAAATTAGAGGACGTCTAACTTGTTTTTGCAGGGTATGATTGTGATGTGATATGGCCAACGATGTGATGTGATATATTGGATGTATGAGATGATCATGTTGTAATAGAAATATCGACTTGCATGTCGATGGTACGGCAACCGGCAGGAGCCATAGGGTTGTCTTTATACTAACATATGTGCTTGCAGATGCGTTTACTATTTTGCTAGGATGTAGCTTTAGTAGTGATAGCATGAGTAGCACGACAACCCCGATGACAACACGTTGATGGATGATCATGGTGTGGCGCCGGTGGCAAGAAGATCGTGCCGGCGCTTTGGTGATGGAGATCAAGAAGCACGTGATGATGGCCATATCATGTCACTTATGAATTGCATGTGATGTTAATCCTTTTATGCACCTTATTTTGCTTAGAACGACGGTAGCATTATGAGGTGATCTCTCACTAAAATTTCAAGACGAAATTGTGTTCTCCCCGACTGTGCACCGTTGCTACAGTTCGTCGTTTCGAGACACCACGTGATGATCGGGTGTGATAGACTCAACGTTCACATACAACGGGTGCAAAACAGTTGCGCACGCGGAACACTCGGGTTAAGCTTGACGAGCCTAGCATGTGCAGACATGGCCTCGGAACACATGAGACCGAAAGGTCGATCATGAATCATATAGCTGATATGATTAGCATAGAGGATGCTTACCACTGAAACTACTCTCGACTCACGTGATGATCGGACTTGGGATAGTGTAAGTGGATCATGAACCACTCAAATGACTAGAGAGATGTACTTTTTGAGTGGGAGTTTGGCATGTAATTTGATTAAGTTGAACTCTAATTATCTTGAACATAGTCTAAGTCCACTTTGAATGTATTTGTGTTGTAGATCATGGCTCACGCAAGTGTCATCCTGAATTTTAATACGTTCCTAGAGAAAGCTAAGTTGAAAGATGATGGAAGCAACTTTGTAGACTGGGCTCGTAATCTTAAGCTAATCTTACAAGCTGGAAAGAAGGATTATGTCCTTAATGCTGCGCTAGGAGATGAACCACCCGCTACGGCTGATCAGGATGTTAAGAACGCTTGGTTAGCACGTAAGGAGGACTACTCAATAGTTCAATGTGCAGTCTTGTATGGCTTAGAACCGGGACTTCAACGTCGCTTTGAGCGTCATGGAGCATTTGAGATGTTCCAGGAGTTGAATTTCATCTTTCAGAAGAACGCCCGGATCGAGAGGTATGAGACCTCCGATAAATTCTATGCTTGCAAGATGGAGGAAAACTCGTCTGTCAGTGAACATGTGCTCAAAATGTCTGGGTACTCAAACCGTCTAGCTGAACTGGGGATTGAACTCCCGCAAGAAGCTATCACTGACAGAATCCTTCAATCACTGCCGCCAAGCTATAAAGGCTTTGTGTTGAACTACAACATGCAAGGGATGAACAAGTCTCCCGGCGAGTTGTTTGCGATGCTGAAAGTCGCAGAGTCTGAACTCCGTAAAGAGCATCAAGTGTTGATGGTAAACAAGACCACTAGTTTCAAGAGAAACAACAAAGGCAAGAAGGGCAATTCAAAGAAGAGCGGCAAGCCTGTTGCCAATCCGCCGAAGAAACCCAAGGCTGGACCTAAGCCTGAAACAGAGTGCTTCTATTGCAAGGGTATGGGTCACTGGAAGCGCAATTGCCCCAAGTATCTGGCAGACAAGAAGGCGGGCAAAGAAAAATCAGGTATATTTGATATACATGTTATTGATGTGTACTTAACCGGCTCTCGTAGTAGTGCCTGGGTATTCGATACCGGTTCTGTTGCTCACATTTGCAACTCGAAGCAGGAACTGCGGAATAGACGAAGGCTGGCGAAAGACGAAGTGACGATGCGCGTAGGAAACGGTTCCAAGGTTGATGCAATCGCCGTCGGCACAGTGTCACTTCAACTACCATCGGGATTAGTGATGAACTTAAATCATTGTTATTTAGTGCCTGCGTTGAGCATGAACATTATATCTGGATCTTGTTTATTGCGAGACGGTTACTCTTTTAAGTCTGAGAATAATGGTTGTTCTATTTCTATGAGTAACATCTTTTATGGTCATGCACCGAATGTGAGAGGATTGTTCATATTGAATCTTGATAGAGATACGCATATACATAACATTGAGACCAAAAGAGTTAGAGTAAACAATGATAGCGCCATATTTTTGTGGCACTGCCGCTTGGGTCATATTGGTGTAAAGCGCATGAAGAAACTCCATGCTGATGGACTTTTGGAGTCACTTGACTTTGATTCACTTGACACGTGCGAACCATGACTCATGGGCAAGATGACTAAGACTCCGTTCTCCGGAACAATGGAGCGTGCAAGTGACTTGTTGGAAATCATACATACCGATGTGTGTGGTCCAATGAGCGTGGAGGCACGCGGCGGATATCTTTATTTTCTCACCTTCACTGACGATCTAAGTAGATATGGTTATGTCTACTTGATGAAGCACAAGTCTGAAACATTTGAAAAGTTCAAGCAATTTCAGAGTGAAGTGGAAAATCATCGTAACAAGAAGATCAAGTTCCTACGGTCTGATCGTGGGGGTGAATATCTGAGTTTCGAGTTTGGTACTCACTTAAGACAATGTGGAATTGTTTCGCAGTTAACACCGCCTGGAACACCACAGCGTAATGGTGTGTCCGAACGTCGTAATCGTACTTTATTAGAAATGGTGCGATCTATGATGTCTCTTACTGATTTGCCGTTATCGTTTTGGGGTTATGCATTAGAAACAGCTGCATTCACTTTAAATAGGGCACCATCGAAATCCGTTGAGACGACACCATACGAACTGTGGTATGGCAAAAGGCCAAAGTTATCGTTTCTTAAAGTTTGGGGATGTGATGCTTATGTCAAAAAGCTTCAGCCTGAAAAGCTGGAACCCAAAGCGGAAAAGTGCGTCTTCATAGGTTACCCAAAAGAGACAGTTGGGTACACCTTCTATCTCAAATCCGAGGGCAAAGTGTTTGTTGCTAAGAACGGAACTTTTCTCGAGAAGGAGTTTCTCTCGAGAGAATTGAGTGGGAGGAAGATAGAACTTGACGAGGTTGTCGAACCTCTCATTCCTCTGGATGGTGCCGCAGGGCAAGGGGAAACCTCTGTCATTGCGACGCCGGTTGAGGAGGAAGTTAATGATGATGATCATGAAACTCCAGTTCAAGTTTCTGTTGAACCACGCAGGTCGACGAGATCACGCGCTGCTCCAGAGTGGTACGGTAATCCCGTCTTATCAATCATGTTGTTAGACAACAATGAACCTGCAAATTATGAAGAAGCAATGGTGGGCCCAGATTCCAACAAATGGCTAGAAGCCATGAAATCCGAGATAGGATCCATGTATGAGAACAAAGTGTGGACTTTGGAGATGCTGCCTGAGGGCCGCAAGGCTATTCAGAACAAATGGATCTTTAAGAAGAAGACGGATGCTGACGGTAATGTGACCGTTTATAAAGCTCGACTTGTGGCAAAGGGTTTTTCACAAGTTCCAGGAATTGACTACGATGAGACTTTCTCTCCCGTAGCGATGCTTAAGTCCGTCAGAATCATGTTAGCAATAGCTGCATTTTTCGATTATGAAATTTGGCAGATGGATGTCAAAACAGCGTTCCTTAACGGTTTCCTTAAGGAAGAGTTGTATATGATGCAACCCGAAGGTTTTGTCAATCCTAAAAATGCTGACAAGGTGTGCAAGCTCCAGCGATCCATTTATGGACTGGTGCAAGCATCTCGGAGTTGGAACAAACGCTTTGATGAGGTGATCAAAGCATTTGGGTTTATACAAGTGGTTGGGGAATCTTGTATTTACAAGAAAGTGAGTGGGAGCTCTGTGGCGTTTCTAATATTATATGTGGATGACATATTACTGATTGGGAACAACGTAGAGCTTTTGGAGAGCATAAAAGGTTACTTGAATAAAAGTTTCTATATGAAGGACCTAGGAGAAGCTGCTTACATTCTAGGCATTAAGATCTATAGGGATAGATCAAAACGCCTGATAGGACTTTCACAAAGTACATACCTTGATAAAATTTTGAAGAGGTTCAAAATGGAACAGTCCAAGAAAGGGTTCTTGCCAGTGTTACAAGGTACGAGATTGAGTAAGACTCAGTGCCCAGCAACTGATGAAGATAGAGAGCATATGCGCTCCGTCCCCTATGCTTCAGCCATAGGCTCTATCATGTATGCAATGTTGTGCACTAGACCGGATGTTAGCCTGGCCATAAGTATGGCAGGTAGGTTCCAGAGTAATCCAGGAGTGGATCACTGGACGGCGGTCAAGAATATCCTGAAGTACCTGAAAAGGACTAAGGAGATGTTTCTCGTGTATGGAGGTGACGAAGAGCTCGCCGTAAAAGGTTACGTCGATGCAAGCTTTGACACAGATCCGGACGACTCTAAGTCACAAACCGGATACGTATTTATTCTTAATGGGGGTGCAGTAAGCTGGTGCAGTTCCAAGCAAAGCGTCGTAGCAGATTCTACATGTGAAGCGGAGTACATGGCTGCCTCGGAGGCGGCTAAGGAGGGTGTCTGGATGAAGCAGTTCATGACGGATCTTGGAGTGGTGCCAAGTGCACTGGATCCAATAACCTTGTTCTGTGACAACACTGGTGCCATTGCCTTAGCAAAGGAACCAAGGTTTCACAAGAAGACCAGACACATCAAACGACGCTTCAACCTCATCCGCGACTACGTCGAGGAGGAGGACGTAAATATATGCAAAGTGCACACGGATCTGAATGTAGCAGACCCGCTGACTAAACCTCTTCCACGGCCAAAACATGATCGACACCAGAACTGTATGGGTGTTAGATTTATTACAATGTAATTCACATGGTGATGTGAGGGCTAGATTATTGACTCTAGTGCAAGTGGGAGACTGTTGGAATTATGCCCTAGAGGCAATAATAAATGTATAGTTATTATTATAATTCCTGTATCAAGATAATAGTTTATTATCCATGCTATAATTGTATTGAATGAAGACTCATTTACATGTGTGGATACATAGACAAAACACCGTCCCTAGCATGTCTCTAGTTGGCTAGCCAGTTGATCGATGATAATCAGTGTCTTCTGATTATGAACAAGGTGTTGTTGCTTGATAACTGGATCACGTCATTAGGAGAATCACGTGATGGACTAGACCCAAACTAATAGACGTAGCATGTTGATCGTGTCATTTTGTTGCTACTGTTTTTTGCGTGTCAAGTATTTATTCCTATGACCATGAGATCATATAACTCACTGACACCGGAGGAATGCTTTGTGTGTATCAAACGTCGCAACGTAACTGGGTGACTATAAAGATGCTCTACAGGTATCTCCGAAGGTGTTAGTTGAGTTAGTATGGATCAAGACTGGGATTTGTCACTCCGTGTGACGGAGAGGTATCTCGGGGCCCACTCAGTAATACAACATCACTCACAAGCCTTGCAAGCAATGTAACTTAGTGTAAGTTGCGGGATCTTGTATTACGGAACGAGTAAAGAGACTTGCCGGTAAACGAGATTGAAATAGGTATGCGGATACTGACGATCGAATCTCGGGCAAGTAACATACCGAAGGACAAAGGGAATGACATACGGGATTATACGAATCCTTGGCACTGAGGTTCAAACGATAAGATCTTCGTAGAATATGTAGGATCCAATATGGGCATCCAGGTCCCGCTGTTGGATATTGACCGAGGAGTCTCTCGGGTCATGTCTACATAGTTCTCGAACCCGCAGGGTCTGCACACTTAAGGTTCGACGTTGTTTTATGCGTATTTGAGTTATATGGTTGGTTACCGAATGTTGTTCGGAGTCCCGGATGAGATCACGGACGTCACGAGGGTTTCCGGAATAGTCCGGAAACGAAGATTGATATATAGGATGACTTCATTTGATTACCGGAAGGTTTTCGGAGTTACCGGGAATGTACCGGGAATGACGAATGGGTTCCGGGAGTTCACCGGAGGGGGGCAACCCACTCCGGGGAAGCCCATAGGCATTTGAGGGGGTCACACCAGCCCTTAGTGGGCTGGTGGGACAGCCCACCAATCCCCTATGCGCCAAGGAAGAAAAAAATCAAAGGAAAAAAAAGGAGAAGTGGGAAAGGGGAAGGACTCCCTCCCACCAAACCAAGTAGGACTCGGTTTGGGGGGGGAGAGTCCTCCCCCCTGGCTCGGCCGAACCCTTAGGGATCCCTTGGACCCCAAGGCAAGGTCCCCCTCCCTCCTCCTATATATATGGGGCTTTTAGGGCAGATTTGAGACGACTTTCTCACGGCTGCCCGACCACATACCTCCATAGTTTTTCCTCTAGATCGCGTTTCTGCGGAGCTCGGGCGGAGCCCTGCTGAGACGAGAACATCACCAACCTCCGGAGCGCCGTAATGCTGCCGGAAAACTCTTCTACCTCTCCGTCTCTCTTGCTGGATCAAGAAGGCCGAGATCATCGTCGAGCTGTACGTGTGCTGAACGCGGAGGTGCCGTCCGTTCGGTACTAGATCGTGGGACTGATCGCGGGATTGTTCGCGGGGCGGATCGAGGGACGTGAGGACGTTCCACTACATCAACCGCGTTCTCTAACGCTTCTGCTGTACGATCTACAAGGGTACGTAGATCACTCATCCCCTCTCGTAGATGGACATCACCATGATAGGTCTTCGTGCGCGTAGGAAAATTTTTGTTTCCCATGCGACGTTCCCCAACAGTGGTATCAGAGCTAGGTTCATGCGTAGATGTCTTCTCGAGTAGAACACAAAAGGTTTTGTGGGCGGTGATGTGCGTTTTGCTGCCCTCCTTAGTCTTTTCTTGATTCCGCGGTATTGTTGGATTGAAGCGGCTTGGACCGACATTACTCGTACGCTTACGAGAGACTGGTTTCATCGTTACGAGTAACCCCCTTTGCTCAAAGATGACTGGCAAGTGACGGTTTCTCCAACTTTAGTTGAATCGGACTTGACCGAGGAGGTCCTTGGATGAGGTTAAATAGCAACTCATATATCTCCGTTGTGGTGTTTGCGTAAGTAAGATGCGATCCTACTAGATACCCTTGGTCACCACGTAAAACATGCAACAACAAAATTAGAGGACGTCTAACTTGTTTTTGCAGGGTATGATTGTGATGTGATATGGCCAACGATGTGATGTGATATATTGGATGTATGAGATGATCATGTTGTAATAGAAATATCGACTTGCATGTCGATGGTACGGCAACCGGCAGGAGCCATAGGGTTGTCTTTATACTAACATATGTGCTTGCAGATGCGTTTACTATTTTGCTAGGATGTAGCTTTAGTAGTGATAGCATGAGTAGCACGACAACCCCGATGACAACACGTTGATGGATGATCATGGTGTGGCGCCGGTGGCAAGAAGATCGTGCCGGTGCTTTGGTGATGGAGATCAAGAAGCACGTGATGATGGCCATATCATGTCACTTATGAATTGCATGTGATGTTAATCCTTTTATGCACCTTATTTTGCTTAGAACGACGGTAGCATTATGAGGTGATCTCTCACTAAAATTTCAAGACGAAATTGTGTTCTCCCCGACTGTGCACCGTTGCTACAGTTCGTCGTTTCGAGACACCACGTGATGATCGGGTGTGATAGACTCAACGTTCACATACAACGGGTGCAAAACAGTTGCGCACGCGGAACACTCGGGTTAAGCTTGACGAGCCTAGCATGTGCAGACATGGCCTCGGAACACATGAGACCGAAAGGTCGATCATGAATCATATAGCTGATATGATTAGCATAGAGGATGCTTACCACTGAAACTACTCTCGACTCACGTGATGATCGGACTTGGGATAGTGTAAGTGGATCATGAACCACTCAAATGACTAGAGAGATGTACTTTTTGAGTGGGAGTTTGGCATGTAATTTGATTAAGTTGAACTCTAATTATCTTGAACATAGTCTAAGTCCACTTTGAATGTATTTGTGTTGTAGATCATGGCTCACGCAAGTGTCATCCTGAATTTTAATACGTTCCTAGAGAAAGCTAAGTTGAAAGATGATGGAAGCAACTTTGTAGACTGGGCTCGTAATCTTAAGCTAATCTTACAAGCTGGAAAGAAGGATTATGTCCTTAATGCTGCGCTAGGAGATGAACCACCCGCTACGGCTGATCAGGATGTTAAGAACGCTTGGTTAGCACGTAAGGAGGACTACTCAATAGTTCAATGTGCAGTCTTGTATGGCTTAGAACCGGGACTTCAACGTCGCTTTGAGCGTCATGGAGCATTTGAGATGTTCCAGGAGTTGAATTTCATCTTTCAGAAGAACGCCCGGATCGAGAGGTATGAGACCTCCGATAAATTCTATGCTTGCAAGATGGAGGAAAACTCGTCTGTCAGTGAACATGTGCTCAAAATGTCTGGGTACTCAAACCGTCTAGCTGAACTGGGGATTGAACTCCCGCAAGAAGCTATCACTGACAGAATCCTTCAATCACTGCCGCCAAGCTATAAAGGCTTTGTGTTGAACTACAACATGCAAGGGATGAACAAGTCTCCCGGCGAGTTGTTTGCGATGCTGAAAGTCGCAGAGTCTGAACTCCGTAAAGAGCATCAAGTGTTGATGGTAAACAAGACCACTAGTTTCAAGAGAAACAACAAAGGCAAGAAGGGCAATTCAAAGAAGAGCGGCAAGCCTGTTGCCAATCCGCCGAAGAAACCCAAGGCTGGACCTAAGCCTGAAACAGAGTGCTTCTATTGCAAGGGTATGGGTCACTGGAAGCGCAATTGCCCCAAGTATCTGGCAGACAAGAAGGCGGGCAAAGAAAAATCAGGTATATTTGATATACATGTTATTGATGTGTACTTAACCGGCTCTCGTAGTAGTGCCTGGGTATTCGATACCGGTTCTGTTGCTCACATTTGCAACTCGAAGCAGGAACTGCGGAATAGACGAAGGCTGGCGAAAGACGAAGTGACGATGCGCGTAGGAAACGGTTCCAAGGTTGATGCAATCGCCGTCGGCACAGTGTCACTTCAACTACCATCGGGATTAGTGATGAACTTAAATCATTGTTATTTAGTGCCTGCGTTGAGCATGAACATTATATCTGGATCTTGTTTATTGCGAGACGGTTACTCTTTTAAGTCTGAGAATAATGGTTGTTCTATTTCTATGAGTAACATCTTTTATGGTCATGCACCGAATGTGAGAGGATTGTTCATATTGAATCTTGATAGAGATACGCATATACATAACATTGAGACCAAAAGAGTTAGAGTAAACAATGATAGCGCCATATTTTTGTGGCACTGCCGCTTGGGTCATATTGGTGTAAAGCGCATGAAGAAACTCCATGCTGATGGACTTTTGGAGTCACTTGACTTTGATTCACTTGACACGTGCGAACCATGACTCATGGGCAAGATGACTAAGACTCCGTTCTCCGGAACAATGGAGCGTGCAAGTGACTTGTTGGAAATCATACATACCGATGTGTGTGGTCCAATGAGCGTGGAGGCACGCGGCGGATATCTTTATTTTCTCACCTTCACTGACGATCTAAGTAGATATGGTTATGTCTACTTGATGAAGCACAAGTCTGAAACATTTGAAAAGTTCAAGCAATTTCAGAGTGAAGTGGAAAATCATCGTAACAAGAAGATCAAGTTCCTACGGTCTGATCGTGGGGGTGAATATCTGAGTTTCGAGTTTGGTACTCACTTAAGACAATGTGGAATTGTTTCGCAGTTAACACCGCCTGGAACACCACAGCGTAATGGTGTGTCCGAACGTCGTAATCGTACTTTATTAGAAATGGTGCGATCTATGATGTCTCTTACTGATTTGCCGTTATCGTTTTGGGGTTATGCATTAGAAACAGCTGCATTCACTTTAAATAGGGCACCATCGAAATCCGTTGAGACGACACCATACGAACTGTGGTATGGCAAAAGGCCAAAGTTATCGTTTCTTAAAGTTTGGGGATGTGATGCTTATGTCAAAAAGCTTCAGCCTGAAAAGCTGGAACCCAAAGCGGAAAAGTGCGTCTTCATAGGTTACCCAAAAGAGACAGTTGGGTACACCTTCTATCTCAAATCCGAGGGCAAAGTGTTTGTTGCTAAGAACGGAACTTTTCTCGAGAAGGAGTTTCTCTCGAGAGAATTGAGTGGGAGGAAGATAGAACTTGACGAGGTTGTCGAACCTCTCATTCCTCTGGATGGTGCCGCAGGGCAAGGGGAAACCTCTGTCATTGCGACGCCGGTTGAGGAGGAAGTTAATGATGATGATCATGAAACTCCAGTTCAAGTTTCTGTTGAACCACGCAGGTCGACGAGATCACGCGCTGCTCCAGAGTGGTACGGTAATCCCGTCTTATCAATCATGTTGTTAGACAACAATGAACCTGCAAATTATGAAGAAGCAATGGTGGGCCCAGATTCCAACAAATGGCTAGAAGCCATGAAATCCGAGATAGGATCCATGTATGAGAACAAAGTGTGGACTTTGGAGATGCTGCCTGAGGGCCGCAAGGCTATTCAGAACAAATGGATCTTTAAGAAGAAGACGGATGCTGACGGTAATGTGACCGTTTATAAAGCTCGACTTGTGGCAAAGGGTTTTTCACAAGTTCCAGGAATTGACTACGATGAGACTTTCTCTCCCGTAGCGATGCTTAAGTCCGTCAGAATCATGTTAGCAATAGCTGCATTTTTCGATTATGAAATTTGGCAGATGGATGTCAAAACAGCGTTCCTTAACGGTTTCCTTAAGGAAGAGTTGTATATGATGCAACCCGAAGGTTTTGTCAATCCTAAAAATGCTGACAAGGTGTGCAAGCTCCAGCGATCCATTTATGGACTGGTGCAAGCATCTCGGAGTTGGAACAAACGCTTTGATGAGGTGATCAAAGCATTTGGGTTTATACAAGTGGTTGGAGAATCTTGTATTTACAAGAAAGTGAGTGGGAGCTCTGTGGCGTTTCTAATATTATATGTGGATGACATATTACTCATTGGGAACAACGTAGAGCTTTTGGAGAGCATAAAAGGTTACTTGAATAAAAGTTTCTCTATGAAGGACCTAGGAGAAGCTGCTTACATTCTAGGCATTAAGATCTATAGGGATAGATCAAAACGCCTGATAGGACTTTCACAAAGTACATACCTTGATAAAATTTTGAAGAGGTTCAAAATGGAACAGTCCAAGAAAGGGGTCTTGCCAGTGTTACAAGGTACGAGATTGAGTAAGACTCAGTGCCCAGCAACTGATGAAGATAGAGAGCATATGCGCTCCGTCCCCTATGCTTCAGCCATAGGCTCTATCATGTATGCAATGCTGTGCACTAGACCGGATGTTAGCCTGGCCATAAGTATGGCAGGTAGGTTCCAGAGTAATCCAGGAGTGGATCACTGGACGGCGGTCAAGAATATCCTGAAGTACCTGAAAAGGACTAAGGAGATGTTTCTCGTGTATGGAGGTGACGAAGAGCTCGCCGTAAAAGGTTACGTCGATGCAAGCTTTGACACAGATCCGGACGACTCTAAGTCACAAACCGGATACGTATTTATTCTTAATGGGGGTGCAGTAAGCTGGTGCAGTTCCAAGCAAAGCGTCGTAGCAGATTCTACATGTGAAGCGGAGTACATGGCTGCCTCGGAGGCGGCTAAGGAGGGTGTCTGGATGAAGCAGTTCATGACGGATCTTGGAGTGGTGCCAAGTGCACTGGATCCAATAACCTTGTTCTGTGACAACACTGGTGCCATTGCCTTAGCAAAGGAACCAAGGTTTCACAAGAAGACCAGACACATCAAACGACGCTTCAACCTCATCCGCGACTACGTCGAGGAGGAGGACGTAAATATATGCAAAGTGCACACGGATCTGAATGTAGCAGACCCGCTGACTAAACCTCTTCCACGGCCAAAACATGATCGACACCAGAACTGTATGGGTGTTAGATTTATTACAATGTAATTCACATGGTGATGTGAGGGCTAGATTATTGACTCTAGTGCAAGTGGGAGACTGTTGGAATTATGCCCTAGAGGCAATAATAAATGTATAGTTATTATTATAATTCCTGTATCAAGATAATAGTTTATTATCCATGCTATAATTGTATTGAATGAAGACTCATTTACATGTGTGGATACATAGACAAAACACCGTCCCTAGCATGTCTCTAGTTGGCTAGCCAGTTGATCGATGATAATCAGTGTCTTCTGATTATGAACAAGGTGTTGTTGCTTGATAACTGGATCACGTCATTAGGAGAATCACGTGATGGACTAGACCCAAACTAATAGACGTAGCATGTTGATCGTGTCATTTTGTTGCTACTGTTTTTTGCGTGTCAAGTATTTATTCCTATGACCATGAGATCATATAACTCACTGACACCGGAGGAATGCTTTGTGTGTATCAAACGTCGCAACGTAACTGGGTGACTATAAAGATGCTCTACAGGTATCTCCGAAGGTGTTAGTTGAGTTAGTATGGATCAAGACTGGGATTTGTCACTCCGTGTGACGGAGAGGTATCTCGGGGCCCACTCAGTAATACAACATCACTCACAAGCCTTGCAAGCAATGTAACTTAGTGTAAGTTGCGGGATCTTGTATTACGGAACGAGTAAAGAGACTTGCCGGTAAACAAGATTGAAATAGGTATGCGGATACTGACGATCGAATCTCGGGCAAGTAACATACCGAAGGACAAAGGGAATGACATACGGGATTATACGAATCCTTGGCACTGAGGTTCAAACGATAAGATCTTCGTAGAATATGTAGGATCCAATATGGGCATCCAGGTCCCGCTGTTGGATATTGACCGAGGAGTCTCTCGGGTCATGTCTACATAGTTCTCGAACCCGCAGGGTCTGCACACTTAAGGTTCGACGTTGTTTTATGCGTATTTGAGTTATATGGTTGGTTACCGAATGTTGTTCGGAGTCCCGGATGAGATCACGGACGTCACGAGGGTTTCCGGAATAGTCCGGAAACGAAGATTGATATATATGATGACTTCATTTGATTACCGGAAGGTTTTCGGAGTTACCGGGAATGTATCGGGAATGACGAATGGGTTCCAGGAGTTCACCGGAGGGGGGCAACCCACTCCGGGGAAGCCCATAGGCATTTGAGGGGGTCACACCAGCCCTTAGTGGGCTGGTGGGACAGCCCACCAATGCCCTATGCGCCAAGGAAGAAAAAAAATCAAAGGAAAGAAAAAAAAAGGAGAAGTGGGAAAGGGGAAGGACTCCCTCCCACCAAACCAAGTAGGACTCGGTTTGGGGGGGGAGAGTCCTCCCCCCTGGCTCGGCCGACCCCTTGGGGATCCCTTGGACCCCAAGGCAAGGTCCCCCTCCCTCCTCCTATATATATGGGGCTTTTAGGGCAGATTTGAGACGACTTTCTCACGGCTGCCCGACCACATACCTCCATAGTTTTTCCTCTAGATCGCGTTTCTGCGGAGCTCGGGCGGAGCCCTGCTGAGACGAGATCATCACCAACCTCCGGAGCGCCGTCACGCTGCCGGAAAACTCTTCTACCTCTCCGTCTCTCTTGCTGGATCAAGAAGGCCGAGATCATCTCGAGCTGTACGTGTGTTGAACGCGGAGGTGTCGTCCGTTCGGTACTAGATCGTGGGACTGATCGCGGGATTGTTCGCGGGGCGGATCGAGGGACGTGAGGACGTTCCACTACATCAACCGCGTTCTCTAACGCTTCTGCTGTACGATCTACAAGGGTATGTAGATCACTCATCCCCTCTCGTAGATGGACATCACCATGATAGGTCTTCGTGCGCGTAGGAAATTTTTTGTTTCCCATGCGACGTTCCCCAACAACCATGACCTGGCAAAGCGCAGGGCCATATAAGCCCCAGACCGCGCTGCGGAGGCACGCCAGGCGTCCAGGCGCTCTCCACCTGCTGCGAGCCAGCGGGCAAGCCGACTCATGGTCGTCGGCTCCACACCCTCCAGCCACTGGGCGGCCACCATCGACGAACCTGCAACCTGGAGCCAAGTCACACACTCGCCCAGGACGTGCAGGCGGGCCCGAAGGCCCACCCCAATCTCCTCTACGCTCCAGCCGGAGGTAGTATCCACCTCCTGCCTGCCGTGCGACGCTCCTCACGGCACACCTCAACGGCGGTGTCGGCTGCGACCTGGGTCTCGGAGAAGAAATCTGGGGTAAAGACAGCCGGGACGTAAGAACACAGCAAAAGGAGGAGACGGCTAAAAGACCAAAAACAAAACAAGGAAAAGAGACTCACGCTGGAAGGCGCCGTCGTTCTGATGAAAGACCTCGAGGACTTCGTGCTCCCGCACCTCACTTGCATGAGTGAGGCGGGCGATTTCCTCCTGGTGGGTCGTGGCGTACTCCAACGCCTTAGCCAGCTGCGCTTGCTTCTGGGTAAGGGCTTCGTCCTTCACCATCAAGGCGGAATCCTTGAGGTTCGCCTCCTCAAGATGAAGCGACACGAGGCAGTCCACGTCGGCAGAATAGGAGGCCTCCTTCTCCTACAGCGTGGCCCGCAACCGCTCCAACTCGACCCGGCCGGCCGCCTCGAGCTCCTTCTTCTCCGCCTGAAGAAGGTCCAGCTGCTCTTGGAGCCGGCCGCCGGCTTCGCACAGGGCATCATGCTCTGCGGCAGCCTCGCCCAGCCGGGCTTCAAGCTCGGCGATCCGGCTATCAGCCCCCAGGTGCTGCTCCCGAAGCTCGTTGTACGCCTCTACCTGAGCATCGTAAAGCGCCTGCCAAAGGGGAGAGAAAGGGAACAGGATTAAGATTCGACCTGGTTAAAAGCATAACCAGCTCGATTCTCGGGGGCTACACCCAGTGGGTGCGCTTGCGCGCCCCCACTGAAGAAAAATATGCAGAGAAAAAGGCATCCAAGAGATTCGGACCGGTTGGCAATCAACCCGCCCGATTCTCGGGGGCTACACCCATTGTTAAGGAAATCGGTAACTGGTAGCTGCTCGGTCAGCTTGGGAGTAGAGATTAATCGGTGAATCGTCCTATTAACTGGATTAATCGGTCGACCATTAATCGGTAAATTAAATAGGAACCTGTGAACATATTCTAGTTTCTTTTATGTATTATACCCTACTCTCATTCTCTCATTTATGCGATATACCATAATAGTGTACTGTTTGATCAAATCCTAGCTATTGAGGAGCGAGAGGAGGATGGGAGAGGTTACATGTCAAAAAATTGGGCCTTTTTGGCCCACGAGTTAGTAGGCCAACTAAGATTAATCGGCGTGACAACCTATTAATCAGTCTAACATGCCATTCAATCAGCTTGACAAGCCATTTAATCAGCCCGACAAGTTAACGCGATGAATAGGTATTATTCGAATCGGCCACCCAATGAGTAGCGATTAACTGGCCCATTAACTGATTAATCGGATGAATTCTTGAACAATGGCTACACCTAGTGGGTGCGCTGTCGCGCCCTCACTGATGTCAAGAGAAGAGAAAATAGCGCAAAGAAAAACAGGCAAGGCCTACCTGGGTGCGGGCTTCCAGGCGCTCCATGTCGCCGCACACCACGCGGGCCGCCTGCTCCACCTTCGACCGGCCACTGGTAAACAGCGTCACCAGCTCCGGCACGCCGGAAAGAACGGTGTCGTCGAGAATTCGCAGGCGGGCCAAGTTTGCCGCCCGCCATGACTTCATGGGCCGGCTCCCAGGCCAGCCCCCTGCGCTTGGCGCCACAGGGCCCTGCTGGGGGACGACGATGGCGCCGGCTCCTGGTGCCGGCTCAACGGCCGGCTCGGGCGCCGTCCCAGCCGGCGCTACCTCCTCCACAGGAGGTGGATGAGCCACGTCCGGCGCATCCATGGTCTCCCCTGGGGCGTCAGGGGCCGCGTCCGGCGCGGCCAGATCCAGCACGGGCGCTTCACGAGCTGCTTTGGCCCAGGGAGAAACCGTGATCGTCTCCAGGTCCACCTGCTCCAGGGCTGCCGGCTCAAGCGACTGGGCCCCTTCGGTTCTCGGGGCCGGCGTGGAGGCGGCCTCGCTAGCTGGCTCCTCCACACGGGCATGTGTGGAGGGATCATGTCTAGCCTTCGCACGCTTCTCCGCCGGCCTCTCGACTCGGCTGGGGCGAGGCTGACCCACGGCGGTCTTCCCCACGGCCGTTTCCCACCAGCTCTGTGATTCTATCTCGAGCTCCCTCTCGGCAGCATCAGCTGCTGCCCAGCCGGCCTGCTCCGCTGCGGAGGCGGTGTCTTCATCCGCATCCTCCGCCTCTGTGTCAAGCCAAGCTTCTCAGGAACAAAGCTCATCTCAAGATATGGAAGGGAGAAGAGGAGGAAACCATACCCTGCAACTACCGGGACATGCCTCCGGCCACCACCACGGCGCCTCTTGGCACCGTCTGCTCGCTGCCCGGCTGGGGGACCCGGCGCCGGTCGCTTAGAGGCCGACCGGGAAGCTGTGGAAGCCTTGCCCTTCTTCCCGGCTGCTTCGTCAGCAGCGGTCGCTCCGCCACCTTGACGCCGGCCGCGCGACGGTAGTGGACCGGTGACCTCATCCACCTCGTCGGAGTCTCCCTCGAAGGCTGCATCAGAACAGAATGAGGTTTCTCATCGTCGTCCGTCCAGTCTGCTAGGGCGTGCCGCGGGTACTCACCGGACGGCTCGGTCCCTTCGGACTCCAGGGGATCTTCCGAGCCGGCGAAGGAGTCTGAGAGGGGCTCCATCGCATCCTCGTCCTCCATCTCGGAGGCGCCGGACGCCTCCACGTCAGGAGCAGGCTCACGGAGGGACCCCTGCAGGGTCTTGAACATCTACAAGAAAGGAATTTAACCAGGCTCAGCAATCGCCGCCGGCTTCAAAACAAAACGAAAGAAAAGAAGGGAGTAAGGCTACCATTGGAGGCGGATGAGCCCGGTTGAATGGGGACATCCCCCATGTCCATTCCCCGCCCTCATGCATGCGGGCGGTGGAGATCAGGTTCACCCTTCGCGCTACAGCACCCGGGGTGAACCTCTTGATGGACAGCCGGCATGGATCAAGCCGGCCGCTCATCTGGCAGACCAGATGCGGCCGCCTCTGTAGAGGCAAAATCCGACGGACCACCATGGTGGCGAGAAGGTCGCGGCCGAGGAGGCCGCTCTCCCTCAAGATATCATGGTGGGCGCGAATAAGCGCCACCTGAGGATGCGGCTTGGGAGTCTCCGCGCCCCAGTTCTGCTGCGTCGGAGGGGCGAAGGCGAACGGGGCCATGTTGAGGGCGTCCTGGGCCGGGTCGGTGCTCCTCACGTAGAAGAACCCCTTCTGCCAATGCTTGATGGAGTCTTGCAAAGGCATCTGGGGGAAGCTGGACTTCGGGCGGTGATGCACCAACGCGGCCCCGCACGGCGTCATGGGGCGCGGCCCCTTGAGCTTTTCCACCTCGGATTTCTCCATGGCGATGGATTGCTGTTTAAAGAAGAACAGGCTGCACCACAAATCGACGCGAGGCTCGACCCCCACGAAGCCCTCACACAGGACCACGAAGGCTGCCAGCTGCAGTATGGCGTTCGGCGCCAGATGATGCGGCTGCAGGCCGAAGAACTGGAGCCACTCGGCGAAGAAAGAGCTAGCTGGGAGCCCGAAACCCCGGTAGAAGTGCTCGGCGAAGACCACAACCTCTCCCGCGACAGGTGCGGGAGAGGCCTCGGAGCCAGGAAGGCGCACCGACACTTGGGAGGCCGGGGGCAGCAGTCGATGATGGCGGAGCGTATCGATGTGCTCCTCGTCGACATCGCTGCCCAGCCAGGCCCCCTGCAAGGATGCCTGTTGCGCCGACGACTTCTTCGAAGAAGATCTACCGGCCATGGCTGCAGGTGTCGAGAGCTCGAAGTGGTCGGCGGAGGTCTCGGCGGCGAAGAAGAAGGAGACAAAGGGCACGAGCTCTTCTTCTCAGGACGCAAGGAGGAAGAAAGCATGGAGCATGGCAAGAAGAGGGGGCGAATGGCCTCCTCGAAACCGTCGCGTCCCATTTAAACCCCCAAGAAGCATCGTGGGGAGGGGAACCGGTGCGCGCCGGGCCCCATTAATTCCGTGTATTACGGGCGGTAACGCCCCCTAAGCCCAACCGTCGCGGAGTAAATCCGCAGAGGATCTCTCGCGCGAAGGCGGAGGGGGCGTCGTGGCAGGACCCAGCGCCCAGGCCCGGTCCCGCCAGTAGTAATCGCCATCATTACGCCAGGTGGGGCCTGGCACGTAGCGTTCTCCGGGCCAGTTACGACTGGACCGAGGCGTCGCTTCGAAGCTACCCGGCTCCGAAGCCGGCGCCCTTCGTCGCAAACAACAGCCAAAATATCAAGACAAATCAACAAGACGGTGAGGCCGCCCGCCAGCAGGCGGCGGACCTCGCCAGCTTTGGGGACTACTGTCGGGGGGATAACCCCGGGGTAGGCTCGTCAAGCCTGTTCCTTCATTTCCGGCCCAATGGACATGAAGGCGCGTAGATTCTCAAGGCCCAAGTCTTCTGACCGGCTGGGCATCACCTGCCGGTTGGAAGACGAGGCGACCACCTTTCTGGCCGGCCAGGCAACCCCTGCCGGCTAGAATCCAGGTGGCCTCCCATTCAGACCCGGCCTGGCCCCGCCAGCCCGACTGAGGAGGAGGCGGCCACCCTCAAGCTGGCTGGCCAAGCAGGCTAGCCGGCCGAGGATCACCAGTCACATTAGATCGTAGGTCAGGAAAGGACCTCACGATTAAAGGTAGCTACGCATCAGCAAAGGTACTGGATTAGGGCGCCCGGCAGGTACGAGCGTCGACGGCCAGCCGCTGACCTACCCCGGCTCTGATCCATCACCTAGCCTGATGTCGGACCGTCACACTCCCACTCCATTACTGCACTCGGCATGGGGAACAGTGGAGGCGGTCGTACTACCTACCCATGAAGAATCTCGTGGGGCGACGCTCGACGTACAGCGCGTGCTCAGCGTCAACCTTACGCGGGAGCACCATTGGCCAACCCGTGGGTCCCACCAGCAATCAAGACCATGCAGCCGACGGGCCCCTCAACGAGAAGACAAGACCCTTGTGGGCCCCTGGCCAGCCGGTGAAGCAGCCAGACGGGTCCCACGCATGTATCCTTTATCCATATTGTAGGCCGGCAGGTTCGTCTATAAAACCCCCCGACCGCCTCCCATGCAAGGGGCCGATCACTTGCTAGTCATTCAACACTACACACTCACCAACCAACAGAGAGCGAGGTAGAGATGAGCCGGCTACTCCCCTCTTCCTCCTCCCAACACAGCTCCAGGAGCAACATTGTACTCTCTTCCCATACATCAAACACACCAGCAGGATTAGGGGTATTATCTCTACGGAGAGCCCTGAACCTGGGTACATTGTGCGTCCCATGCGTGTACCAAGCTCGTTCCCAGCGCCCACCTTTGTCCCTTCGGTTCTCACCGACTTTAGCCTACCTATGGCATATGTTGTGAGTATTCACCGACATCACCAGAGCATAGAAGAGGAGAAAAAAGAAACCTACTCTACGATATAACTAAGACTCAAAACATTTTACTAGACTCGACTCAGCCAAGTTCGATCACACAAAGGCTCCTATGGTCGTAAGGTTCTGATTAGCAACTTGTAACGACTAAGATGCGGCCCTTTCCTTATTTGGGGGCGAAGCCTCAACAGGGGAAAGGGGTGCATCTACACGTTTCGCAAACGGGATAATCATCACAATACATAAATAAAGATTAACAAGCAGGGCATACACTTGCCATCTGTTAAGAACATATCATATAGCTTACGGACACACATTATTCAGACTAGCAGCAAGTCAAGCTACGGACTTAAACAGATAAACAGATGATCTAACACATCCCGTATGCTAGCCCACGATCACGACCACGGCCTCGGTCTTCCGGATAGTTCACATACAGAAGGCCAGAGTCCTCATCAAACTCCCACTTCAGCTGGTTGTCATCGGGATCTCCCGCGTCGGGCGTACCTGTACCTGTTGGGGTTTGTAGTAATCTGTGAGCCACGAGGACTCAGGAATCTAATGACCTTGGTACTGAATCTAGTCAAGTTATTAGGTGAGGAAGGTTTAGTGTATGGGTTTGCAGCAACCTAAGCATATATGGTGGCTAACTTACGATGATCAGAGTGATTATATGGTGGTCTACCCGAGCGATCGAAGACTAGATGATCATTAAGTGATCCTGAACACCTACTTACGTCAAACATAACCCCACCATGTTCCCGATCGAAGAGTGGTCTTCGAAGGAGACAGTCACGGTTACGCACACAGTTGGCAGTTTTATTAGAGTTACTTCAAGTTGTCTAGAACCGGATGTTAACAAATTATCCATGTTTGCCACATAACCGCGGGAACGACTTCCCGAAAGATTAAACCATGCAGGGGTGCTCCAACTAGTCCATCACAAACTTCCACGGGCCGCAAAGTAATCCTCTATCACGAAACTCGTGATCTCGTCTGATTCCTTAGAGGAAAACCTCAACTTTGAGGAGACCCAAAGTTTCACCGGGATTCCTATACGCAAGATACATCTCTAAGAAAAGACAAATCTAGCAGGACCTCCCGATGTCTCGAGGACCCCGATAAGAGCCGCGTATCTCAGTCTCACGACACGACGGATGAGTCACACTACAGGTTAAACCAAACCTCGAGTTGCCCCGTGGTGGCCCCATAATCTGCTCAATTTGGACCAACACTCATGAGGAGCACTGGCCCGGGTTGTTGATTAAATCCTCGGGGTAGCTATTCCCTTTGCAAATTATTATTAAGTGGTTAGCAGATTAAAACCAATGTTGGGTCCTGACGGACAAGACTTAACACCACACAATTTATCTAGGGGGTCCCCATAACAACCCCGACCGTGTTAGGAGCGATCAGTTATGCAATCAAACACCGGTAACCGAAACTAAGGCGGCAACAACGGAACAAATCACCCGACAAAGGCTAGGCCTTCCGTCATTTACCAAGTATATAGGTGCATTAATTAAATAGCAGTTTAAACATAATGATATCAAAATACTCATGTTATCACATGAGATAGCTGGCACTTGCAACTAGCAAAGCTACTCATTAGAAGTTGAGAAAGCCTACTTAGCCAAACAACATATTTTAGGTGAGGGAGGTGTTTAGATTTCATGGCAATAACAGGTGGCATTTATATCAAGTGGTAGGCAGCGAGCATGTATCATAGGAAACGTGATTCTAAGCATAACAAAGCTAGATACGGTATCAAGGTCACGGTCATCTTGCATGTGATGTCTTCAGCTTGGAATTGCTCTTGATCTTCTTGCACGTACTCTCTAGAATCCACGTACTCGCTCTCCGATCCCGATGCTACCCAAGATAAAATAACAACCAATGATCACTAACACAACATTATGCAACAAGCAACATGGTGCATGAGTGAAGAAGGAAGCATGCATCACTATTCTAGTCACTTTCATATGCATTAGTTGAGTTAATAGAATTCTAGACGTAACCTCATATTAAGTTATCTTGACATGCATGAAGATGGCATGAACATGTGCATCACGAGAAAATGATGCAAAAGCATATAAAGAACATAGCGAACGGAGCTACGGATCAACCAGAAACTACGAAACAAGATATGGAGACCTACGGTTCAAATCAGCCACAACACACTCCAATGGCACTCCCCTAGTGTTACCAGGTTGCCACATGATCAAACAACCAATTATAAGTGGGTGGTGCATAGAAACACACCACACCATCATCAATGCCCACACAAGCTTCAAATCAACAAAAACATGCAATCTGTTTTTAACAGCATCATAGCAGTTTGTCCACAACATTTAAAGTACCTACACCCATCTAAATGGGGCAACCAAGATATGAGGCAAAAGACATTCAAAGGCTCTACAACCCTGAACAAGAAGTTAATACAAAGGAGTCACCCATGAGCATATCTATGGACACAAACTTGGACAAAATATTACAGATTCTGGGACTTCGTGAAAATCACAGATTTTCACTAGCTGCTTATGCTCTGAAGCATTTTGGCAGCCTCCAAAATGATATCTACAGGAAGTGTATAAGCATGAAATTTAACACGAAGCTCGACAAACACAAAAGCTCACAAACTTTAGTTTGTTGCATTGGGCTGATTCCCATCACAGGAGCTAATGCATCCAAAAGAACATGGGAAGAAAATAACATCAGATTCTCAAACATAGTGAAAATCACAGATTTTCACAAAGGTGTCAGTTTCAGCCAAGTGTCAAGTTTGACAAGGCACAATAGGTGCATACAAATTCCTATGAACAAAACAAAGACCCCATGTTGTAGAGGGGTTCACCCACTACTACTACATCAAAGATTCATCCTCATAGGGTCAAGGCACCACCTAATACAAAGCACTAAACATGGCATCATGACAAAAAATGAAAGTTTATGAAGTTGCTCTAAAGTGAAATCTGATTGCACCAATGGATTCGTGGGATGATTCTACCCCAAAATCATATGTAATACATGGGTACATGCATGTAGCATCTAGGCACAAAGCTAGCTCGAAAAACACCACCTAGAATCCAATATGACATATAGGAACAATATCACATGTAATAATAGCACATGTTGCATCATCTACACCTACACATGCACACACACAAGACCCACGCACCACTACATCACTTCATAGTGGCAAGCATGAGGGGTTAGACCCTCATGCATAAGTGCATATGCACCCATGCACACACACACACACATGCATGAGCACATACACACACATACATGTGCTCACACACACACTACAAAAGTATGTGCAACATGAGGGTTAGGCCCTCTTGCACATGTGCATATGTGCACCCACATACTAGGCATTAAAAGAAACAACCATACTCTGGTTTGCTAAAAAAAGGACAAAGCATTACTTGCTGCACAAGAAAAGTCAAAGGGAAAAAATGAACAAGGGGAAACAAAAATAAAATGGCGAGGCCCCTGGATTCGAACCCAGGACCTCTAGCACTGCTACACACAACCACACCACTGAGCTATCCTTCGGCTCTCGACAGAGGAGAGGAAGGAAACAAGGCAAGGTCTCTGCCAAGCACTGCTACTAGCGAAATTCACAGGAAAAATAAAAGGGGGGGTCTGCGGGGATCGAACCCCAGACCTGAGGTGAACGAACCCACATGCACAACCAGTCGGGCTACGGACAGTCACTTGACAGAGAGGGGTTCCTCGCTCTTTTGAGAAGGCCCCTCGACACTACCTGCAACTATGCTCACCAAAACAGAGGTGGCCGTCGGCGAGCACACGTGGACTCATTGGCGGGACTAACCACCGGCGATGGATGCGGGGAGCACGGGGGTTCCATTCCCGAAGCCAGCGCGGGAAAATCCCCTACTTTGCACTGCTGGTACTTCGAGGGACTACTGCGGCATCTTCTGCTCGTGCACCTACGGCTCAACTCCGGCAAGGCATCGCCTTGTCCATCTACACACGCTTACAGAGAGGGAGGAGCAGGGGAGAACGGTGCGCGGCCCACCTAGGGTCTATACGTTGATCCGGCGCAGGAGAGGAGGGAGGGCGACGAGCCGGAGCAGAGGAGCTCGCCGGAAGCAGAGGAACAAGCCGAAGTCGTGGACGTCGTGGAAGGAGCCGTCGCCGTCCGATTGCTGTGGGAACGGCGTCTCCACGGCCACCGCGTCCTTTTGGGGCTGACGAAGAGGCGGAGCAGTGATGACCCACAAGTATAGGGGATCAATCGTAGTCCTTTCGATAAGTAAGAGTGTCGAACCCAACGAGGAGCAGAAGGATCTGACAAGTGGTTTTCAGCAAGGAAATATCTGCAAGCATGAAATTATCGGTAACAAGTGATTGTGTGGTGAGATGATTCGTAGCGAGCAACAAGTAACAAAAGTAGCAATGGTGCAGCAAGGTGGCCCAATCCCTTTTGTAGCAAGGTACAAGCCTGGACAAAGTCTTATAGGAGGAAAAACGCTCCCAAGGACACACGGGAATTTCTGTCATGCTAGTTTCATCATGTTCATACGATTCGCGTTCGTTACTTTGATAGTTTGATATGTGGGTGGACCGGCGCTTGGGTACTACCCTTACTTGGACAAACATCCCACTTATGATTAACCCATCTTGCAAGCATCTGCAACTACGAAAGAAGAATGAAGACAAAGTCGAACCATTGCATTAAACTAGTGGATCCAAATCAGCCCCTTACGAAGCAACGCATAAACTAGGGTTTAAGCTTCTGTCACTCTAGCAACCCATCATCTACTTACAACTTCCCAATGCCTTCCTCTAGGCCCAAATAATGGTGAAGTGTTATGTAGTCGACGTTCACATAACACCACTAGAGGAAAAACAACATACAACACATCAAATTACCGAACGAATACCAAATTCACATGACTACTATTAGCATGACTTATCCCATGTCCTCAGGAACAAAAGTAACTACTCACAAAGCATAATTATATTCATGACCAGAGAGGTAATGAGTAGCATCAAGGATCTGAACATAAACTCTTCCACCAAATAATCCAACTAGCATCAAGTACAGAGAGTAATTAACACTACTAGCAACCTTACAAGTACCAATCGGAGTCACGAGACGGAGATTGGTTACAAGTGATGTACTAGGGTTTGGAGATGAGATGGTGCTGATGAAGATGTTGATGGTGACGAGTCCCCTCTGATGAGAGGAGTGTTGGTGATGACGATGGCGCCAATTTCCCCCTCTGGGAGGGAAGTTTCCCCGGCAGGATCGTAATGCCGGAGCTCTAGATTGGTTCTGCTCAAGTTCCGCCTCGTGGCGGCTGCGAATCCACAAAAAAGCTCCTCCCTAATTTTTTTCTGGACGAAACCCTTCATATAGCAGAAGAGGGGGGCCAGTGGGCCAGCAGGGTGCCCACAAGCCCCCTTGGCATGGCCAGGGGGGTGGCCGCGCCAAGCAGGCTTGTGGCCACCTGCTGGCGCCCCTCTAGCGCTTCTTCGGCCCAGTATTTTTTATAAATCCGAAAAAAATCCTCATTGATTTTATGGCGTTTGGAGTTGCGCAGAATAGGTATCTCAACTTTGCTCCTCTTTCAGGCCAGAATTCCAGCTGTCGGCATTCTCCCTCTTAATGTAAACCTTGCAAAATAAGAGAGAAAAGGCATAAGTATTGTACCGTGAAGTGAAATAACAACCCAAGAAGCGATAAATATCAACATGAAAACATGATGCAAAATGGACGTATCAACTCCCCCAAGCTTAGACCTCGCTTGTCCTCAAGCAAAAGCCTAGCTCAATAAATATGTCCACATGTTTAGGGAGAGAGGTGTCGACAAAACAAGATACGAACATGCATGCATCATGATCATGATCAGAACAACCATACCAACATAAAATCTCTCATGCTAAAGTGATAATTCCTTCACAAAGTAAAGCATGGATCAAGAACCTTACCGAGAAGTAACAACCGATAGCCTTTAGTCATTGAAGCAATTGCAATTTATCACAACATAAGAAAGAGTCAAGTAAGAGCTTGTAAAGCAAATCCACATACTCAATCATTCTTTTGTTCTCCACAATTGCTACAACTCACGTGGTACTCATGAGATCAAAGTTTTAGCTGGACACAGAGAACGATAGGGGCTTACGGTTTTGCCTCCCAACTACTTACCTCAAGGGTAATGTCAACAATAATAATTCATGAATACTTACTTCCAAGTTGACATATGAATATAGATCTTTCCCAAGCATATGACGTTAGCCAAGATAAAGGCGAAATAAGGAATTGGTGAAGATCACCATGACTCATTCAAGGGCAAAAAGTAAAGGTACAAGATAGGCCCTTCGCAGAGGGAATCAGAGGTTGTCATGCGCTTTTGAGGTTTGGATGTGTGTCCTCTTAGTGCGGAGGAACGCCATTTTATATTGCCTCCTGTGATAAAGAACTTTATTATGCAGTATGTCGCTTTTATGTCTTCCTCATCACAGGTTCGTATAAAGCTTATTTTCCACACACTAATAGATCATACATATTAGAGAGCAATTTTTTTGCTTGCACCGATGACAACTTACTTGGGGTATCTTGTTCAATCCATAGGTAGGTATGGTGGACTCACATGGAAAAACTGGGTTGATGGTTTATGGATGCACAAGTAGTATCTCTACTTAGTGCGGGAGGTTTGGCTAATGTGAGGTGGAAGCAATCATCACATGCTAAGGGATCTCTAATCATATAACATTGTTCGGAGCCAAGAAACACAACTCATTATGTTGTCTTCCTTGTCCAACATCTACTTCTAGGCATGCAATAGTTTAGTGAGTGTTCACAATCATAGATGGTGTCAGAGATGATATATTTATATGTGAACCTCTCCTTCTTTATAAGTTCCTATTAATTGCAACAATGACCAAGGTCTATGTTTGTCTATCCTCAACAAGTTTCAATCATCATCCCTTTTATATGTGAAGCCATCACTTCCCATAAGATCATTACATGATCTTTCATGCTTTTGTTCTTTTCTCAATCTATTGATCATGGCAAGAGGCAAAGCCCTTCAACTAAGACACTCTTTATTATATGGCTCACGAGCTCGAATACATCGGGGGTGACGCAAAGCAAAACTCAAGACTAAAACACTAAGACTTTTAATCTACTAGAGAAAGAGAAAACTAAAAAGGAAAACTTAAAACAAAGGTAAAGGCAAAAGATGTGATGGTGATACGATACCAGGGCAACTCCCCCAAGCTTGGCACAAGCCAAGGGGATTGCCCATACCCATGTTTAGTTGTCTTCCTTTGGTGGTGGCGGAGGAGTTGTTTCAGAGGTCTTGAGCTTGTTTAATTTCCACTTGAGCATAAAATTTTGCTCCCTCCGATCATCATTTTACTCTTCAAGCTTCAACACCCTTTGGCATAATTCATGCTTACTCTCCTGCAAGAAACGAGAAGGGATAAACAAAGTCTTAGACTTCTTCCTTGAGTCAGGGAGGGTCGACATCTTGAACTCCACATGCGTGTGTCCAGGTTGAGGTAGAGGAGCCTCCTCTTCATCGGAACTTGTTTCTTCCTTCCCCTTCGGATCATAATCTTCTTCCTCATCAGTGGTCCAGCCATAAGGATCCAAGTCCCCATAGATCTTTAGATTAGCAAGGTAATCTGCCACAAAGCTCTCCCCCTCTGAATCTTGAGAAGACATCTTTCCTAAATCTGCGACAGAAAAAAAGCTCGAAACGAAAATAGAGGAAATCTGCGTGATGCAGGGGTCAGACCAAACGGGAGTATATATAATGATTTTTTTCAGACCAGAAGGAGTACCGCGCACGAAAACGGAGTCCGGGAGGCGCACGAGGTGGCCACAAGCCCTCCCGATGCGGCCAGGTGGTGGGCCCGTGCCAGGCAGGCTTGTCGCCTCCTCGCGCACTTTCAGGACTACTTCCAATATTTTTATTTTTTCAAATATTCCAAAACGGAGAAAATTTCCTACTGGAAAAGTTTTGGACTCTGTTTTCTTACCGAATCACATACCTCTTCGTTTTCGGAGTCTGAAACAGGGTGATAAATGTCCCTTAGGTATTCTTCCAGAGTTATGCTATTGATGATGTTGCTTTCAACATTTATGGGAGTACCTGAGATATAATGCTTGATTCTCTGCCCATTTAAAACTCTCGGACAATTACCTTCCGTATTGTTGATCTTCATAGCACCGGAACGATATAATTCCCCAACAACATAGGGACCTTACCATTTAGAGAGAAGCTTGCCTGCAAAGAATCTTAAATGAGAGTTATATAGCAAGACATAAACACCTACATTGTACTCATGCTTTTGTATCCTCTTATCATGCCACCTCTTAACCTTCTCTTTGAACAACTTGGCATTCTCATATGCCTGAGTTCTCCATTCATCAAGCGAGCTAATGTCAAATAACCTCTTCTCACCGGCAAGTTTGAAATCAAAGTTGAGGTCTTTGATTGCCCAATAAGCTTTATGCTCTAGCTCAATAGGTAAATGACATGCTTTACCGTACACCATTTTGTATGGAGACATGCCCTTGGGATTCTTATAGGCAGTCCTATAAGCCCACAGTGCATCATCGAGCTTCTTAGACCAATTCTTTCTAGACCTGTTGACAGTCTTTTGCAGAATTAGTTGAATCTCTCTGTTGCTTAGCTCTACTTGACCACTGGACTGAGGGTGGTCGGGAGACGCAATTCTATGGTTGACATCGTACTTAGCAAGCGTTTAACGGAAAGCACCATGAATGAAGTGTGAACCACCGTCGGTCATTAGATATCTAGGGACTCCAAATCTAGGGAAAATAACTTCTTTAAGCATCCTAATAGAGGTGTTGTGATCAGCACTTCTACCCACTTAGTGACGTAATCAACAACAACTAGGATATAAGTATACCCATTGGATTTTGGAAAAGGTCCCATATAGTCAAAGCCCCAGATATCACAAGGTTCAATAACAAGTGAATAGTTCATAGGCATTTCCTGATGTTTGCTAATATTACCTATTCTTTGACATTCGTCACAAGACAAGACAAACTTACGGGTATCCTTGAAGAGAGTAGGCCAATAGAAACCTGATTGCAATACCTTGTGTGCAGTTGTATCTCCCGCATGGTGTCCTCCGTAGGCCTCGGAGTGACACTTATGTAGGATCTGTCCCTGTCCATGTTGAGGTACACAACATCTAATAACACCATCTACTCCTTCCTTATAAAGGTGAGGGTCATCCCAAAAGTAGTGTCTCAAGTCAAAGAAGAATTTCTTCTTTTGCTGGTACGTGAAACTAGGTGGTATGTATTTGGCAACAATATAGTTTGCATAATCAGCATACCACGGGGCACTACGTGAAGAATTGATGACATTCATTTGCTCATCGGGAAAGCTATCATCAATAGGTTGTGGGTCATCAAGAACGTTCTCCAACCTAGAGAAGTTATCTGCTACTGGGTTATCGGCACCCTTCCTTTCAACAACGTGCAAATCTAATTCTTGTAGCAAGAGAACCCATCTGATAAGTCTAGGTTTAGCGTCTTTCTTCTCCATGAGGTACTTAATAGCAGCATGATCAGTGTGAATAGTGACTTTGGAATCAACTATGTAAGACCTGAACTTTTCACATGCAAACACGACTGCTAAAAATTCCTTCTCCGTAGTAGCATAGTTTCTCTCGGCACTGTCTAGAGTTTTACTAGCGTAGTGAATAACACTCAACTTCTTATCGACTATGTGCCCTAGAACAGCACCAACAGCATAATCACTAGCATCACACATGATCTCAAAAGGCAAGTTCCCATCAGGTGGTTGAACAATAGGTGCGGTTATCAAAGCCCTCTTAAGTATTTCGAAGGCTTCCTCACAATCATCGTCAAAGACAAAAGGAACATCCTCTTGCAAGAGATTGGTAAGAGGCCTAGAAATCTTAGAGAAGTCTTTAATGAACCTTCTATAGAAACCAGCATGACCAAGGAAACTTCTTATACCTTTGATATCTGTGGGGTATGGCATTTTCTCGATTGCATCAACCTTAGCCTTATTGACTTCAATACCTCTTTCAGAAATTTTATGTCCTAAGACGATGCCTTCATTAATGTAACATCCCAAATTTTGGAATGTTAAAATAATTATTAGTTTGTTTGTTTGCTTGCTTGAGTGATCGAAACTTGTGTGAAATTTGAAACTTTTCAAAAACTTTTGAATGAGAGGGAATAAAATGACTTTCCCCTTCTCCGGTGAATTCAAATTCAATCTTTTAAAAGCAAAGAGAGAAGATGACATGACTTCTTCAACTATAAAGAATTTGAACGGAGATATTTGCATTTGAATTCTTTTGCATTTCTATTTGTTTTCTTCGTGCAAGAAATGTCGGGAAATACATTCTGCCAAACAGAAAAGAGAGGAGGAACATGACCCTCAAACACACGGGCATTTTGAAAGTTATTTGAACCCTAAAACTTAGAGGGTCATTTGAAAATTATTTGCAAAAGAAAATAAATCTTTTAGGCAGTTTTGTGAAAATAATTTTTTCTGAAGTTTTTATTTTTGCCGTGGAAAAAAGCCCATCATTTAGATTTTATTTTTCTGATAATTTTAGTATATAGAAACTCTATTTTCGGAATTGATTTGATTTCCTAAATCTTCCTTTTACCTTCATGTTTTTAATTAAAAGGAAAATCTTCCTATATTAGGAAAATCGCCACAGGCCCAATAGGAAGGTTTGGGCCCGAATCCCTTTCTTCTTCCCCTGATCATCTCCTTCCTTCTTTGGCTCCACGAACTTCCATCCATGGTGGGAAGCACCGGATCCGCCGCGATCTCCCTCCCCTTGCCTCTTGGAGTACATCCGAGGCCGCCTATAAATCCCCACCGTCCTCCTCTCTCGGTTTTTCCCTTCCCCAACCCCATCTCCCCTGCCGCGTCACCCCGCCCAAACCTCGCCGGAGCCCCTGCCCAGGACGAGCCAGCAGCTCTCTACACGAGCTCTCCATCGCCCCCCTCGCCAGGAGCACGTCGTCCCTCCCAGGAGCCGAACCCCCCCTCTCCTCCACCAACCCACCCCGTCGCCCCCCCTGCATCCCTCCCCACCCCCACGCCACCCAGCCGTCTCTGCCAGGATCGCCCCAACAGGAGCCCTCCAGGGAGCCGCCAACGCCCCTGGTAACCGTCCGTCGCCTTGGAGAAAAACGACCCCGCCGAGGCCCTCCGCCGGTTCCACCTCTCCCCGCCAGTTCTCCCTCACCGGAGCACCTCCCACCTCGCCGCCCCATCTCCTGCCGTCACGGGAGTTCCGTGTACCGCAGGTGAGCTCTCCCTCCTTTTTCTTTTTTTTCTTTTCTTTCTTTCACCCTTAGATCAAAGACCTACTGTGTAGATTAGAAGGGCATACCCCTTCGGTTCTTTGACAAGAACCGGCCGTTTATTTTTATAAACCGAAGCGTTTTCTTATACTTCGGCCATTCCCTGGTTAGCCTACGTAGTGCACACCCCCTAGCCAACTAGAGATCGCCACGTGGCCCGTTCATTAGTTAGCTTTTATTCTTTTTTCTGTTTAGTTCAAAAACAGAATAGTTCCAATCTTGTTTAGCCCATAACTTTTGATCCGTAACTCCAATGGAGTTGATTCGTTTTCCAATAGATCACAATTTTTCTGTAGTTGTTAAAAACATATAATGTGTCTATGTTTGAAATTATAAAATGTGAATTAGATCAGATTTAGTTTAAACCTTGTTTTGCCTATTCCAGGAGTTTAAATATAGATTTTAATTTCGTTCTTTTTGCTACTGATCACTAGTGACCTTATTTATCAGTGGTAAAAATTGCAGATTTATTTGAGTATGTTAGCTCATGGTTTCTTGTGAAACAATTTTAGTTTCACCTCTTTTAGGACTATGGCTATTTCTTTTTCTGTAAATTGTTTTAAATTATTTTCTTTTATATTTCAGAAAGATTATTGTTTTGTTTATGTTAGTTAACAGTAGTTTTGCAACAAGTTTTGATTTTATTTTTATTTGTTTTCATGAAATCAATTCTAGTTCCTTAGTAACTTGCAATTGGTTTCTCCACTGTTTCAAATCCCATTTGGAAATACTTTCAAATAGTTTTGTGAAAAATACTTTATTTTATCTTAGTTAAACTTATATATTAGTTCCTTGTTAGTATTTTCTGTTAGACAAAAACTGTTTAGTGTTTGACGTAGTAGAAGACTCCCTAGTCTTATTTGAAGTTTCCTTCGGATTCCTATTCGCTCTCTCTTTTGTTTTGATTGCTAGAATGATTGCTAGTATGAGTGCTTATGTGAATGATATGTTTGTTATATAGATTTCATCGGAGAGTGACGAGTAGTCTATCAAGTTATTTCTCGAGAAATTCTTCTTCGTCAACATCACCAGGCAAGTCACTTTGATCATACTATCACCTATGTTTTATGCATCGTAGTTCTACCATCCTATGCCCAAATTGCATGCTGCTTAGGTACTTGGAAATTTTAGCATAGATTGTAGTATCATGTGGTAGGCACACAACAACCCCGATACTTGGACCCGGGACGACAAATTTCATATTGCTATGCTTGAGTAGACGGGATTTCGGTTGAGTACATAACACGAGTGATGCAAGGTTGACTAAATAATCATGACCAGTTAAGACAAGATTTTCAAGACCTCGGACGCAATGCAACTCTGGGTGAAGGACGGTTGATCGGCTCCCTGGAGAACCCAGTGGATGACCCGGGATGCTGGAGAGGCCATGACATCCTGCGGAAAGCTTTACCCAGGCTCAAAGAGACGGACGGATATTTTCAAGACCCAAGGCTTACCTGCACAGCCACAAGTCATTATGGGCTCTGGCTTGGTTGGACAACGCGGCGACTCTGGACAGGCGGTGCTAGCAGATGTAGAAGAACGGTAGGATTGGATGGGCATCGACAAGGATTTAGAGGGACCCATTGAAAGACCATGTTTTGATCATCCGGTCTTCAAACACCCTGAAGTGCGAGGACATACTCGGAGGCGATCAAATCTTGTGGGGAACGTGTGTGAGGACATACCCTGAAGTGCAGATATTTTTCTTCGACGAGTAAGAGTACGATTCAGGGTTACGGTCTACACTCAACTTGCCGTTGGTGTTTATTGGGACTCCACTCCCTTGACTGCTTCCGCTGAGATATTTAAGGTATATATCAGTTTTACGCTATTTACATGTGATTGCACTTTGATATATACATTGATGTACTGTGTGTGCCAGCATACTGATCCAGGGATGACACAGGTACACAGAGGCTTGACTCGTCTTGAGTCGGGTCGCTACAATTAACCATAAAGTGGCACTTCTCCCAATTCAAGACAAGATTGGTGTCTTTACATCTCTACAACACTCGATCAATGTTGTTGAGGAAATCATCAAAGGAAGACCCGTAAACGGAGAAGTCATGCATGAAAACCTCAACAATCTTTTCACAAGAGTCAGAGAATATAGCCATCATACATCTTTGAAAGGTGGCAGGTGCATTACATAAGCCAAAAGGCATACGTCTATAAGCAAAGGTACCGAAAGGGCAGGTGAAAGTGGTTTTCTCCTGATCAGATTGTGCAACTCGTATTTGGGAGAAACCAGAATAACCGTCCAGAAAGCAGAAGTGTGTGTGTTTAGACAGTCTTTCTAGCATTTTGTCGATAAAAGGCAAAGGATAATGATCTTTCCTAGTGGCTTTATTCAATTTCCTAAAATCGATCACCATCCTATAGCCAGTAATAATCCTCTATGGGATCAATTCATCCTTATCATTAGGGACAATGGTAATGCCTCCCTTCTTAGGGACGCAGTGCACCGGACTCACCCAGTCGCTATGAGCAACAAGATAGATAATACTCGCTTCCAGGAGCTTTAATATTTCTTTTCTTACTACTTCTTTCATCTTAGGATTCAATCTCCTTTGATGACCAGCAACTGGTTTGAAATCAGGATCAGTTTTAATCTTGTGCTAGCATAGAGTGGGACTAATGCCCTTAACATCATCAAGAGTATATCCAATAGCAGCATGGTGCTTTCTCAGAGTTTTTAGTAACTTCTTTTCTTCATGCTCTGAGAGGCTAGCACTAATAATAACAGGATATATCTCTTTTTCATCAAGATAAGCATACTTAAGAGTATCAGGCAATTGTTTAAGCTCGAACACATGATCTTTTTTTGGTGGGGGTGGATCCCCAAGCAGTTCAACAGGCAAGTTATTCTTAAGTATAGGATATTGTTCTAAGACAACTCTATCTATCTCATCCCTTTCATCCACATGCATATCATTTTCGTGCTCAAGCAAGTATTGCTCTAAGGGATCAGTAGGAGGCACGGGAATAGAGGCTAAGGCAATAGTTTCATCCTTACTAGGCAACTCCTTTTCATGAGCTTGTCTACCAAACTTAGAGAAATTGAACTCATGTGATACACCTTCAAAGCCAACAGTGACAGTTTTCTTCTCACAATCAATATGAGCATTGAAAATATTGAGAAAAGGTCTACCAAATATGATGGGACAAAAGCTATCTTGTGCGGTAGCAAGAACGAGGAAATCGGGAGGATACTTCGTTTTACCACACAAGACTTCAACATCCCTAACAATTCCCATATGGCAGATAGTATCTCTATTGGCAAGCTGAATAGTGACATCAATAGGCTCTATCTCAACAGGTGCAATCTCGTCTTTGATTTCATCATATAAGGATTGAGGTATTTCACTAACACTAGCACCCACGTCACATAAGCCATGATAACAATGATCTCCTATCTTAACAGAAACAACAAGCATATGTTTGTCTCTAGCGTGAGGTTTAGCAATTCTAGCAGCATCTTCACAGAAGTGAATATTATGTCCCTCAACATCGTCGGACAGAAGATCTTTTATGATAGCAATGCTAGGTTCAACTCTAATTTGCTAAGGGGGTGTAGGTGTTCTAATATAGCCTCTACGTATCACAGTTGAAGCTTTAGCATGATCCTTTATCCTAACAGGGAAAGGTGGTTTCTCAATGTAAGCACTGGGAACAATAGGATCATTATAGGCAATGACTTTCTCTTCAACTGGATTGGGTTTAACTACATTGACTTCTAAAGGAGGATGATATTTAAACCACTTCTCTTTGGGGAGATCAATATGAGCAGCAAATGATTCATACAGTGAAGCTACTATCTCAGAGTCAAGTCCATACTTAGCGCTAAAATAACTAAAGGTATTTGTCTCAACAAAGGATTTAACGCAATCAAACGTGAAATTCATACATGACTCCTTACCTTCTTCAAGCTCCCAATCTTCAGTGTTATATTTAATTCTCTCCAATAAATTCCATTTGAAGTCAATATCTCTCTTCATAAAACAACTGGTACAAGAAGTGTCGAGCATGGTGCGATCATCATGAGAAAGCCGAGCATAGAAGTTCTGAATGATAATTTCTCTCGAGAGCTCATGATTGGGGCATGAATATAGCATTGACTTAAGCCTCCCCCAAGCTTGAGCGATGCTTTGTCTGTCACGATGTACTAAATGCATAGGATAAAACTTTTGATGAAATTCCAATTTCAACCGATTGTAGTCCCATGATCCAGTATCATCACATAGCCTATACCATGTCAACGCCTTATCCTTCAAAGATAAAGGAAATACCTTCTTCTTGACCTTATCCTCAGGTAAACCTGCAAGCTTAAATAAACCACAAACTTCATCTACATAGATTAGATGCAAGTCTGGATGTGATGTTCCATCTCTTGTAAAAGGATTAGCCGGCAGTTTCTCAAGCATACCCGAAGGAAATTCAAAGCAAATATTTTTAGTAGGTGCAGCAGGTTGAGGAGCAACTCTTCGTGCTTCCGTTCGAGGTGAAGATACCCCAAACAAGACCCTCAAAGGATTAGTTTCCATAGTGACAAGTGACAATAAATTTGAGCACACTATATGAATGTTTCCATACCAATTTCCACTTACCAAAGGAGCTTCACTCCCCGGCAACGGCGCCAGAAAAGAGCCTTGATGACCCACAAGTATAGGGGATCTATCGTAGTCCTTTCGATAAGTAAGAGTGTCGAACCCAACGAGGAGCACAAGGATCTGACAAGTGGTTTTCAGCAAGGAAATATCTGCAAGCACTGAAATTATCGGTAACAAGTGATTGTGTGGTGAGATGATTCGTAGCGAGCAACAAGTAACAAAAGTAGCAATGGTGCAGCAAGGTGGCCCAATCCCTTTTCTAGCAAGGGACAAGCCTGGACAAAGTCTTATAGGAGGAAAAACGCTCCCGAGGACACGCGGGAATTTCTGTCATGCTAGTTTCATCATGTTCATATGATTCGCGTTCGTTACTTTGATAGTTTGATATGTGGGTGGACCGGCGCTTGGGTACTGCCCTTACTTGGACAAGAATCCCACTTATGATTAACCCCTCTCACAAGCATCGGCAACTACAAAAGAATAATTAAGACAAAGTCTAACCATAGCATTAAACTAGTGGATCCAAATCAGCCCCTTACGAAGCAACGCATAAAGGGTTTAAGGTTCTGTCACTCTAGCAACCCATCATCTACTTACTACTTCCCAATGCCTTCCTCTAGGCCCAAATAATGGTGAAGAGTTATGTAGTCGACGTTCACATAACACCACTAGAGGAAAAACAACAAACAACACATCAAATTATCGAAAGAATACCAAATTCACATGACTACTCTTAGCATGACTTTTCCCGTGTCCTCAGGAACAAAAGTAACTACTCACAAAGCATAATCATATTAATGACCAGAGAGGTAATGAGTAGCATCAAGGATCTGAACATAAACTCTTCCACCAAATAATCCAACTAGCATCATCTACAGAGAGTAATTAACACCACTAGCAACCTTACAAGTACCAATCGGAGTCGCGAGACAGAGATTGGTTACAAGTGATGAACTAGGGTTTGGACATGAGATGGTGCTGATGAAGATGTTGATGGTGACGAGTCCCCTCCGATGAGAGGAGTGTTGGTGATGACAATGGCGACAATTTCCCCCTCCGGGAGGGAAGTTTCCCCGGCAGGATCTTCCTGCCGGAGCTCTAGATTGGTTCTGCTAAAGTTCCGCCTCGTGGCGGCGGCGAATCCACAAAAAAGCTCGTCCCTGATTTTTTTTTTCTGGATGAAACCCTTCATATAGCAGAAGAGGGGTGCCAGTGGGCCAGCAGGCTGCCCACAAGCCCCCTTGGCGCGGCCAGGGGGTGGCTGCGCCAAGCAGGCTTGTGGCCACCTGCTGGCGCCCGTCTGGCGCCTCTTCGGCCCAGTATTTTTTATCAATCCGAAAAAAAATCCTCGTCGATTTTTACGGCGTTTGGAGTTGCGTAGAATAGGTATCTCAACTTTATTCCTCTTTCATGCCAGAATTCCAGCTGCCGGCATTCTCCCTCTTAATGTAAACCTTGCAAAATAAGAGAGAAAAGGCATAAGTATTGTACCGTGAAGGGAAATAACAGCCCAAGAAGCGATAAATATCAACATGAAAACATGATGCAAAATGGACGTATCAAGGAGCACGATCTGTTGACTGCTGCGAAGCTTACCGGAGCCCTTCCATGGCGTTGGCATCGAAGGGCTCCCCTGATGGCGCGAGGGAGAGAGGAAGGGGAAATTGAACGGGCTAGGGCTGGAGAGGGCAACGAGTCGCTTATATGGCCTCGGGATGCGCGCTTGGAGCCGCAAGATCGAGGAAGGAGAGGATCGGTGGCTGGCCTTCGGTCGTACAGGGGTGACGACAACGAGAGGAAGGAGACGGACATGGGGTGGGCTGCGCTCGAGACAGAAGTGATGTGGCCCAGGTAAGAAGGAGGGAGCCAGCCCACCTGGGCCTCACTGAATAAAACATAAGGTTTTCTCATTTTTAAAATAACAACCCTCAAACAAAATGCACACAGCCACACAGGGGTTTGAAGGAAAAAATAAAAATACCTTGGGCACAAGGGAATTATGCCCTATTTAATAAAAATAAAAACGAGATGTTTGGAGCAATTAAATTATATTCAAAACAGAATTTAATATGCTGCTTTGTCTATAAACCCAATATGACTTAAGTTTTAAAACCCCAAGACAACACCCCTTCACACAGAAGATAAAACAACAAATGAACAACATGTTTAAAACAGGTTTTAAACAAGTTAATTCCTGAGCTCAAATAATATTGAAGAAGGGCTTTTGAAACCTTGTTTGAAAATGCCATTGTTTTGAAAACATCATCACATCAACACAACACACTAGCTCTCATAATGGATCAAGCAATAACAACATCACAATGGAATGCCATGCATGCAAGTGAATGCCATGATGCAAGATGGAGGCACAAAACAAAGCCACATGAAATGATAACTCATAGCATAGAGAACATGGTTCCAAAATAGGAAAGGTTTGAAATATGGAAATGGTTACATATGGGGCATTACAGCATCCTTGGCCTCCAATCCAAGGAGGTTCGGCCGAACCACAAGGGAGGAATCTACCTCGCACAAGGGAGGTGGAATCCTATTAGGACTCCTTCCTAATTTGGCCTTTTTGCCTTTTTCCTTTATACTTTTTGCATGGGCCCTCGAGAGAGACTTAGGCTAGCCCACCAATGGATGATCCAACTCCTCTCATAGCCCATGATCCTCTTGGGTCGTCACACCCCTCCCGGTGGTCCCCCGGCACCCTCCCGGCACTCCTGGTATACTACCGATGAGCCCGAAACTTTTCCGATGACCAAAACAGGACTTCCTATATATCAATCTTTACCTCACGACCATTCCGGAGCTCCTCGTGACGTCCTGGATCTCACTCGGGACTCTGAACAACCTTCGGTCACCAACACATATAAATCAACTATACCAAAACATCATCGAACCTTAAGTGTGCAGACCGTGCGGGTTCGAGAACTATGCAGACATGATCTGAGGCACTCTCCGATCGTTGACCAATAGCGGGACCTGGATTTGCATATTGGCTCCTACATATTCTATGAAGATCTCTATCGGTTGAACCTCTATGTCAAGGACTCAGTTAATCCTGTATGTTGTTCCCTTTGTCTTTCGGTATGTTACTTGCCCGAGATTCGATCGTCGGTACCTCCATACCTAGTTCAATCTCGTTACCAGCTAGTCTCTTTACTCGTTCCATAATACAAGATCCCGTAACTAACTCCTTAGTCACATTGCTTGCAAGGCTTGTTGTGATGTTGTATTACCGGGTGGGCCCGATACTTACACTTACTCATATTGCTTGCAAGGCTTGTGTGTCATGTTGTATTACCGAGTGGGCCCCGAGATACCTCTCCATCACAGGGAGTGACAAATCCCAGTCTTGATCCATGCCAACCCAACAGACACCTTTGGAGATACCTGTAGAGAACCTTTATAGTCACCCAGTTACGTTGCCACGTTTGATAACACATAAGGTATTCCTCTGGTGTCCGGGAGTTGTATGATCTCATGGTCATAGGAACAGATACATTGACATGCAGAAAAGAGTAGCAATAAACTGACACGATCATATGCTACGTTTATAGATTGGGTCTTGTCCATCACATCATTCTCCTAATGATGTGATCCTGTTATCATGTGACAACACTTGCCTATGGCCAGGAAACCTTAACCATCTTTGATCAACGAGCTAGTCAACTAGAGGCTCACTAGGGAGAGTGTGTTGTCTATGTATCCACACATGTATTTGAGTTTCCAATCAATACAATTCTAGCATGGATAATAAATGATTATAATGAACAAGGAAACAAAATAATAACCAATTTATTATTGCCTCTAGGGCATATTTCCAACACTTAGGCCCACTCGGTGACGCGACATGGGCTGGCGGTGGGTCGCGGGAAGATGGGCGAGGCCGGCTCGGTCGTTCGGCCGACATGTTGGCTTTGGCTGGAGCTGGATTGAAGAGAGTTGTTGGAAAACCAACAACGAAAAGAAAAGCTTGAAGTAAGGATTCTTTTGAAGTTCAATTGTGGTAGTATTGTCATTTTCGTCGCCCTTCTCTTCTGCTCAATGATCTCGTTTCTATTCTTTTGTTCTCGAGGCTTTGTAATGTTGTTGCTCTCTTCAATCTATTATCTTATTTTGTCAATATCATGTTATTCCCTTGCTTGTCCATTCAGCCGGAGTGTTGTGTAATATTTCATGATCTTTTTGTCTTATCAAATTTTGCCCTATTTCGTCCCGAAGTGCTAACAATTTCTTTTGAATTCCTGCTTGTTCCTCATGTCATTCTTCATCTCTTTGCAACCTTCAACAGTCATTGGTGTCACTCATTTTTCAAAGAAGCAACTTAGTTTTACCTATTGCTCATTCTCTTCCTCTTACCCTTTTCATTCTTAGATCTCGGGGCGAGATCTCTTGTTAGTGTACGAGAGTTGTAACAGCTTGAAACCGACGCTCGCGAAGATTCCCCTTTTATTCCATTGTCATCACGTGGTTCTTTTATTTGTCGCATTAATCATCACATCATTCCATTGCATCAGCACTCCATTGTCATCATATTTTTTTTCCAAAACTTGCATCCGTTCTTAGTTGCCGGTTCTCTCTGTTTTTGTCGTTGACCGTTTGAGGCCAACCACACTCGCACGCGCCCACGACATGAGTTGAACTTTGTTTTTAAAAGTGTGTATAAAACTTTCTCGGATTGGGTTGAAACTTGGCATGCGGTCTTAATAGTGTGTAGGTAGGTGCTTGCCAAAGTTCATCGCAACCGGAGTCCGTTTGATACCCAAACGGTCGACCGTAGTGGCCTCGTGTCGGTTTATTATCACACATTTTGGTGTTTTAAAACGTGTTTCATAGGTCACAAACTCCCTATCATATCATCCCACTACCACTCTACACATCCCACAACCCACCTACACCACCCCGCATCGTGAGCCGTCCGATCGAGATCGAACGGCTCGAATCAGGCTCAAAATAGCTAACCCTAAACCCCTGCTATAAATAGACACCCCCCTCGTGCAAGATTTAGCCTAAACCCTAGCCACCCTCGATACCCATGCCCTCCAGCCGCCACAGCTGCCATCTCCTACCTCCAGCCGCCAAGTGATGTTTGCTGTGTACCCCTGGCAATGGTGCCAGGAATACTTCTGCTACTGCACCAAAGACCTTCCAACGGCGCCAGAGATAGGCGCGTCGACGGGAGAATACTTGGCTTGATCTTTGTGTAGCGGCAGGGACTTCCTAGGCAAGTATGCGAAGGATTCCCCCATGGCCTTGGAGCTTTGCCTTGGTGTTCCCTCGAAGCAGAAAGGGTGATGTAGCACAGCGACGGTAAGTATTTCCCTTAGTTTGAGAAACAAGGTATCAATCCGGCGGAAGAGTATCTCAAGATCCTGCACAAACACAAAAGCTTGCACCCAATGCTACGAAGGGGTTGTCAATCCCTTATAAATTTTTTGCCAAGTGATAACTGAAAGCAACAAAGTAACAAAGCAAAGTAAAAGCGGAGTTGTAAACAATGGATGTGAATAGACCCGGGGGCCATAGTGTTTACTAGTGGCTTCTCTCGTGAAAGCAAGTAGACGGTGGGTGAACAAATTACTGTCGAACAATTGATAGAACTGTGTAGAATCATGACGATATCTATGCAATGATTATTTCTATAGGCATCACGTCCGAAACAAGTAGACCGATACTGTCTGCATCTACTGTTACTCCACACGTCGACCGCTATCCAGCATGCATCTAGTGTATTAAGTCCATAAGAACAGAGTAACGCCTTAAGCAAGATGACATGATGTAGAGGGATAATATCAAACCAATGATAAAAACCCCATATTTTTACCCTTGATGGCAACTTCTTGATGTGTGCCTTGCTTCCCCTACTGTCACTGGGAAAGGTCACCACATGGCAGAACCCAAAACCAAGCACTTCTCCCATTGCAAGAATCATAGATCTAGTTGGCCAAACAAAACCCAAGACTCGGAGAGACTTACAAGGATATCAAATCATGCATATAAGAAATCAGCAAAGACTCAAATATATATCACAGATAATCTGATCACAAGTCCACAATTCATCGGATCTCGACAAACACACCGCCAAAGAAGATTACATCGGATAGATCTCCATGAAGATCATGGAGAACTTTGTATTGAAGATCCAAGAGAGAGAAGAAGCCATCTAGCTACTAACTACGGACCCGTAGGTCTGAAGTGAACTACTCACGAGTCATTGGAGGGGCGATGATGATGATGAATAAGCCCTCCACCTCCAAAGTCCCCTCCGGCAGGGCGCCGGGAAGGGTCTCCAGATGAGATCTCGCGGAAACGGAAGCTTGCGGTGGCAGAAAAGTATTTTCGAGGCTCCCCTGATTGTTTGCGGAATATTTGGTAATATATAGGCGCAAGACCTAGGTCAAGGGGTGGCCAGGGAAGCCACAAGCTTGCCCACCGCCGCCTCCTCCCCTGGTGGTGTGGTGCAAGCTTGTGGGCTCCCTAGGGCCCACCTGGGTTGGCCCAAAGGCTCCCTCGTCCTCTTTCATTCGGGAAAAAAATCATTTCGGGGATTTTATTCCGTTTGGACTCTGTTCCAAAATCAGATCTGAAAAGAGTCAAAAACACGGAAAAAAACAGGAACTAACACTTGGCACTGAATCAATAAGTTAGTCCCCAAAAAAGATATAGAAGATACATAAAACATACAAAGAAGACAAGATAACAACGTGAAACCATCAAAAATTATAGATACGTTTGAGACGTATCAAGCATCCCCAAGCTTAACTCCTGCTCGTCCTCGAGTAGGGAAGTGATAAGAATGAATTTTTGATGCTTTCATGCTGCCTAGCATAGGTGTCCTTTGTAATTCCTCTTATGTGACGTGAATGTTTAGATCCATTATATTCAAAACAATAGTTTCCTATTGACGTGGAAACAATAATAATTCAAGCAATCTAGCAAAGTAATCATGAACTTTCAAAATAACAAGGCCAAAAGAAAGTTATCCCTAAAAAAGCATATAGTCTGGCTATGCTCCATCATCATTGCACAACGAATTTAAATCATGCACAACCCCGGTATTGGCCAAGTAATTGTTTCACGCCTTTACTTTCTCAAACATTTTCAACTCTCACGCAATACATGAGCGTGAGCAATGGTTATAGCACTATGGATGGTGTGGAATGTGGTGGAGGTTGCAAGACAAAAAAGAGAAGATAGTCACATTAACTAGGCATATCAATGAGCTCTGGAGATGCTCATCAATAGATATCAATATGAATGAGTAGGGATTGCCATACAAATGATGCACTAGAGCTACAAGTATGTGAAAGCTCTTAAAGAGAACTAGTGGGTGTGCATCCAACTTGCTTGCTCACGAAGACCTAAGGCAATTTTGAGGAATCCTATCATTGGAATATACAAGCCAAGTTATATAATGAGAATTTCCCACTAGCTATATGGTGGTGACAAAACGAGAGACTCTCAATCATGAAGATCATGGTGCTCAAAATGCACAACTTTGGAAAAAGTGGTAGCATTGTCCCTTCTCTCTTTTTCTCTCATTTCCATTTTTTTGGTGGGCTCTTTGGCCTCTTTTTTTATGGGCTTCTTTGGCCTCTTTTATTTCCTCACATGGGACAATGCTCCAATAATGATGATTATCACACTTTCAACTCAAAACTTAGAGCAACTATGACTCTATATGGAATGCCTTCGGTAGTGTACCGTGGCAAAGATCTAGCATGGCATAGACATCAATGGAAACATCATGCTAGCTATCTTACGATCATGCAAAGGCAATGTAGACGTGGTGGCACATATCATGGTGGTAGTTTCATGGCAATATATCTCAGAATGACTTTGAAAAAGTCATAGTAGGTAGGTATGGTGGCTGTTTTGACGAAGGCTAATGGTGGGTTTTGTGCACCGGCGAAAGTTGCACGGCACTAAGAAGATAGTGATGGTGGAAGGTGAAAGTGCATCTAAACCATGGACTCAAATTGGTCATGAAGAACTCATATACTTGTTGCAAAAGTTTTATTAGTAATCGAAACAAAGCATTCAACGCATACTCCTAGGGGAAGGGTTGGTAGGTATAAACCATCACGCGATCCCGACCGCCACGCAAAGGATGAGAATCAATAGACTAATCATGCTCAGATTTCATCACATAGCGGTTCACCATACGTGCATGCTACGGGAATCACTAACTTCAACACAAGTATTTCTAGATCCACAACACCTTACTAGCATGACTTCAATATTACCATTCAATGCACATGAAGGTGGAAGTTTTTGTATCCCTTTGGATAACTACCCCTTTTGAGACTACTTTCAAGGCATAGATTAACTACCAAGCCACGCATCGCTGCACTCTAAAATATATAAGTGAAGCACACAGAGCAAAAGTATCTAGCTCAAAAGATATAAGTGAAGCACATGTGAGCTGAATTGTCTACCAAAAGATATAAGTGAAGCTCGACAAAATCACGGTGTGTGCATGTCTCTCTCTCTAGGTGTGCAGCAAGGATGATTGTGACACAAAAAAAAAGACTGCTACGATACAAGACGCTCCAAGCAAAAACACATAACATGTGGTTAATAAAAATATAGCCCCAAGTAACGTTACCGATGGATTGAAGACGAGAGAGGGGATGCCTTCCCGGGGCATCCCCAAGCTTAGGCTTTTACGACATCCTTGAATCTCTTGGGGTGCCTTGTGCATCCCCAATCTTGATCTCTTGCCACTCTTTATCTTTTTGTCCATAATAACTTCACCCAAAACTTGAAAACTTCACAACACGAAATTTAAACAGAAACTCGTGATAACATTAGTACAAGAAAGCAAACCACCACTTCCTTAGGTACTGTAGAAAACTTAAATTCTACTTGTGCTGATGTTGGGTTACTGTACTTTCAATCTTCCATGGATAATACCCCCCCCCCCCCCGCGATACTATCCATAGTTTCATCAAAATAAGCAACCAACACAACAAAATAAGAATCTGTTAACAGTAGACTAGTCTGTAGGAATCTGTATGTTTCGTATACCTCTGGTACTTCAAAAATTCTGAAAAAGTACGACAGTCTGATGACTTTGCGTAGCAATCAGCAGCAAAAATAATCAACTCAAAAACTCTTACAGAACAAAAATGAAAATTCTTTTCGTGAGCAGAAAGTTTCTGTCTTTCCCAGCATGACCAAACGATCATCCTCAAGACTAATCATAACGGTTTTGCTTGGCACAAACGCTAAAAGAAACACAAAAAACACAATCATAACAGAATTATGGAAGTGTGGAAAACACAAAACAGAAAGAAAAAGGATAGATTCGTTGGGTTGCCTCCCAACAAGCGCTTTTGTTTAACGCCCTTAGCTAGGCATTCAATGATGCTCTCACAAAAGACAAGAATTGAAGCACAACGAGAGCATCCTAAAGCATGTGAAAATCACATCTAAGTCTAACATGCTTCCTATGCATATGCATTTTATAGGAAAACAAATTTTCAAGACAACCAATAGCTGCCATATGCAAGGAAGAAGAAAGAGACAAGAGCAATCTCAACATCACGAGAGGTGATTTGGTAACATGAAAGTTTCTACCAAAACGTTTTCCTCTCTCATAGAAATTACATGTGGGATCATATTCAAATTCAACAATATAGCTATCCCATAGGATATTCTTTTCATGATCCACATGCATGCAAAGTTGACGCTCTTCAAAAATAGTGGGATTATCATTAAATAAAGTCTTGACTTCTCCAATCCCACTTTCAGTATTGTTGCAAATATCATATTCATCATAAGGTTTGAACAAATTTTCAAGATCATAACAAAGATCATCACCCCAATCATGACTATTTCAACAAGTAGTGGACAAAGCAAAACTAGCATCCCCAAGCTTAGGGTTTTGCATAATTTTAGCATGATTGTCACTAATAGAGTTTATAGTGAAATCATTGCAATCATGCTTTTCATCCAAGGAGCCTTCGTGAATCACTTCATGAATTTCTTCCTCACAATTTTCAGATTCACGCATCTTACGCAATACTCCAAAGAAATAGTAAATTGCCCTCAACTCACTAGCAATTTGTTCCACACGAGTGGGTCTCTTAAATAGACTAGCTAGTGGATGAGGATCCATATCAATAGATTTTCAGCAAGCGAAGATGCAAGCAGATTGAAGGCACATGGCACACAAGCGAACAAAAAGCAAGCGAGAGAAAAGGGCGAACGAAAAAGGCAAAGGAGAAAGGCAAATGAAAACGGCAAATGTGAAGTGGGGGAGAGGAAAACGAGAGGCAACTAGCAACAAAAGTAAATGCAAGAGAAGTGTTTGTGAGACCTACTTGGATAGATCTTGTTTTCTCCTCCCCGGCAACGACGCCAGAAATACTTCTGATTTTTGCTGTGTATCCCTGGCAATGGTGCCAGAAATAGTTCTGCTACTGCACCAAAGACCTTCCAACGGCGCCAGCGATAGGCGTGTCTATGGGAGAATACTTGGCTTGATCTTTCTGTAGCGACAGGGACTTCCTAGGCAAGTATGCGAAGGATTTCCCCCGTGGCCTTGGAGCTTTGCGTTGGTGTTCCCTCGAAGCGGAAAGGGTGATGTAGCACAGCGATGGTAAGTATTTCCCTTAGTTTGAGAACCAAGGTATCAATCCGGCGGAAGAGTATCTCAAGATCCTGCACAAACACAAAAGCTTGCACCCAAGGCTATGAAGGAGTTGTCAATCCCTTCTAGATTGTTTGCCAAGTGAGAACTGAAAGCAACAAAGTAACAAAGCAAAGTAAAAGCGCAGTTGTAAACGATGGATGTGAATAGACCCTGGGGCCGTAGTGTTTACTAATGGCTTCTCTCGTGAAAGCAAGTAGACGGTGGGTGAACAAATTACTATCGAACAATTGATAGAACTGTGTAGAATCGTGACGATATCTATGCAATGATTGTTTCTATAGGCATCACGTACGAAACAAGTAGACCGATACTTTCTGCATCTACTACTATTACTCCACACATCGACTGCTATCCAGCATGCATCTACTGTATTAAGTCCATAAGAACAGAGAAACGCCTTAAGCAAGATGACATGATGTAGAGGGATAATATCAAACCAATGATAAAAACCCCATCTTTTTACCCTTGATGGCAACTTCTTGATGTGTGCCTTGCTTCCCCTACTGTCACTGGGAAAGGTCACCACATGGCAGAATCCAAAACCAAGCACTTCTCCCATTGCAAGAATCATAGATCTAGTTGGCCAAACAAAACGTAAGACTCGGGGAGACTTACAAGGATATCAAATCATGCATATAAGAAATCAGCAAAGACTCAAATATATATCATAGATAATCTGATCACAAGTCCACAATTCATCGGATCTCGACAAACACACCGCCAAAGAAGATTACATCAGATAGATCTCCATAAAGATCATGGAGAAATTTGTATTGAAGATCCAAGAGAGAAAAGAAGCCATCTAGCTACTAACTAAGGACCTGTAGGTCTGAAGTGAACTACTCACGAGTCATTGGAGGGGCGATGATGATGATGAATAATCCCTCCACCTCCAAAGTCCCCTCCGGCAGGGCGCCGGGAAGGGTCTCCAGATGAGATCTCGCGGAAACAGAAGCTTGCACTGGCGGAAAAGTATTTTCGAGGCTCCCCTGATTGTTTGCGGAATATTTGGGAATATATAGGCGCAAGACCTAGGTCAGGGGGCGGCCAGGGAAGCCACAAGCTTGCCCACTGCCGCCTCCCCCCTGGTGGCGTGGTGCAAGCTTGTGGGCTCCCTGGGGCCCACCTGGCTTGGCCCAAAGGCTCCCTGGTCTTCTTTCATTCGGGAAAAAAAATCATTTCGGGGATTTTATTCCGTTTGGACTCTGTTCCAAAATCAGATCTGAAAAGAGTCAAAAACACGGAAAAACATGAACTGGCACTTGGCACTGAATCAATAAGTTAGTCCCCAAAAAAGATATAAAAGATACATAAAACATACAAAGAAGACAAGATAACAGCGTGAAACCATCAAAAATTATAGATACGTTTGAGACGTATCATGCATCCCCAAGCTTAACTCCTGCTCGTCCTCGAGTAGGGAAGTGATAAGAATGAATTTTTGATGCTTTCATGCTGCCTAGCATAGGTGTCCTTTGTAATTCCTCTTATGTGACGTGAATGTTCAGATCCATTAGATTCAAACCAATAGTTTTCTATTGACGTGGAAACAATAATAATTCAAGCAATCTAGCAAAGTAATCATGAACTTTCAAAATAACAAGGCCAAAAGAAAGTTATCCCTACAAAAGCATATAGTCTAGCTATGCTCCATCATCATTGCACAACGAATTTAAATCATGCACAACCCCGGTATTGGCCAAGTAATTGTTTCACGCCTTTACTTTCTCAAACATTTTCAACTCTCACACAATACATGAGCGTGAGCCATGGTTATAGCACTATAGATTGTGTGGAATATGGTGGAGGTTGCAAGACAAAAAAGAGAAGATAGTCACATTAACTAGGCATATCAATGAGCTCTGGAGATGCTCATCAATAGATATAAATGTGAATGAGTAGGGATTTCCATACAAATGATGCACTAGAGATACAAGTATGTGAAAGCTCTTAAAGAGAACTAGTGGGTGTGCATCCAACTTGCTTGCTCACGAAGACCTAAGGCAATTTTGAGAAAGCCTATCATTGGAATATACAAGCCAAGTTATATAATGAGAATTTCCCACTAGCTATATGGTGGTGACAAAACGAGAGACTCTCAATCATGAAGATCATGGTGCTGAAAATGCACAAGTTTGGAAAAAGTGGTAGCATTGTCCCTTCTCTCTTTTTCTCTCATTTTCATTTTTTTGGTGGGCTCTTTGGCCTCTTTTTTATGGGCTTCTTTGGCCTCTTTTATTTCCTCACATGGTACAATGCTCCAATAATGATGATCATCACACTTTCAACTCAAAACTTAGAGCAACTATGACTCTATATGGAATGCCTTCGGTAGTGTACCGTGGCAAAGATCTAGCATGGCATAGACATCAATGGAAACATCATGCTAGCTATCTTACGATCATGCAAAGGCAATGTAGACGTGGTGGCACATATCATGGTGGTAGTTGCATGGCAATATATCTCGGAATGACTTTGAATAAGCCATAGTAGGTAGGTATGGTGGCTGTTTTGACGAAGGCTAATGGTGGGTTTTGTGCACCGGCGAAAGTTGCACGGCACTAAGAAGATAGTGATGGTGGAACGTGAAAGTGCATCTAAACCATGGACTCAACATTGGTCATGAAGAACTCATATACTTGAAACCATCAAAAATTATAGATACGTTTGAGACGTATCACCAAGGCCTAGATCCGGCCCGCCTCGGGCCCGGATCAGGCAACCGCCGCCGCTGCTCGTGGGCACCGTCACTTGCGGCCACCCGGAGCTCGTCTGCTCCCCGCAGCCCCATGGCGCCCACTGCGTCGTGCCCGACCCCAGCACCTCCTCGCGTCGGCCTGTAGCCAGGCCACTGGAGCCGCCACCAGCGACGAGGTGACGCGCCTTCGCATCTCTCTCCCCTCCGGTGCTCTCCTTCTCTCTCACCTTGCATCCATCGCCCTCGTAGGAAACCGCAAGGGCTACCACCAAGCTTACGCCGCCATGCCTCCGTCACTGGAAATGGGGGCCGCTGCCCCTCATCCGCCTGTCCCTGAGCTGCCGGACCCTGTGTGCAACCACCACTAACGACGTCGTGCGCGAGATTCCGCCGCCGCCATGGCCTCCTACCAAGAGAGGGGACGAGCCCCGTTGACCGCGCCTGAGCTTTGCATGGGTCGGCCTAGCTCCCCAGCGTGTGGCCTAGTCACGGGCAACGGGGCTTGTCCCCTCGTTTGGCAAGAGGCTATGGCGGCAGCAGAATCTCACGCACGAGGGCGCGGTGGTGGTCGTAGAGGGGGGCCGTCGGCTCGGGGATGGGCGGATCTGCCGCAGCAGCCCCCATTTCCGACGATGGAGGCACATCAGCGGTCGAGGTCCACCCTATGGCGGACGCTTGGCGGCGGCCCTGGCGGTTTCCTGCAAGGGAGATGGAAGGGAGATGAGAGAGAAGGAGAGCACCAAAAGGGAGAGAGATGCGTGAGCACGACACCTGGTCGCTGGCGGCGGCTCCGACGGCCTCGCTACAGGCCGATGCGAGGAGGCGGCGGGGACGGGCACAACACAGGGGGCGTGATGACCCACAAATATATGGGATGTATCATAGTCCTTTCGATAAGTAAGAGTGTCAAACCCAACGAGGAGCAGAAGGAAATGACAAGCAGTTTTCAATAAGTCATGCTCTGCAAGCACTGAAATTATCGGTAATAGATAGTTTTGCGATAAGGTAATTCTTAACGGGTAGCAAGTGACAAATGTAACAAAGGTGCAGCATGGTGGCCCAATACTTTTAGTAGCAAAGTACAAGCCTGGACAAACTCTTATATAAAGCAAAGTGCTCCGAGGACACATGGGAATTTTTGTCAAGTTAGTTTTCATCATGTTCATATGATTCGCGTTCGTTACTTTGATAGTTTGGTATGTGGGTGGACCGGTGCTTGGGTGCTGCTCTTACTTGGACAAACATCCCACTTATGATTAACCTCTCTCGCAAGCATCCGCAACGACGAAAGAAGAATTAAGATAAATCTAACCATAGCATGAAACATATGGATCACAAACCTGCCCCTTACGAGGCAACGCATAAACTAGGGTTTACGCTTCTGTCACTCTAGCAACCCATCATCTACTTATTACTTCCCAATGCCTTCCCCTAGGCCCAAATAATGGTGAAGTGTCATGTAGTCGACGTGTTGGGGAATGTAGTAATTTCAAAAAAAAACCTACGCCATACCAAGGATCTATCTATGAGAAATTAGCAACGAGCAAAGGGGTAGAGGATCTTCATACCTTTGAAGATCGCTAAGCGGAAGCATTGCTAGAACGCGATTGATGGAGTCATACTCGCAGCAATACAGATCGCGGTGGATACCGATCTATGCAGCGAACAACTGTGCCTCCGCGTTCAACACACGTGCAGCCCGGTGATGTCTCCAATGCCTTGATCCAATAAGGAGGGAGGAGAGGTTGAGGGAGAGCTCCGGCAGCACGACGGAGTGGTGACGGTGGAGCTGCGTGGTATTCCTACATGGCTTCGCCAAGCACCGCGGAGGACGAGGAAGAGGAGGAGTAGGGCTGTGCCAAGAAAGAGAGAAATTGTTTCTCAAAACAGCCCCAAACCCTCCACTATACATAGGAGAAGAGGGAGGAGGGTGCCCACCCTTAGGGTTTCCACCCTAAGGGGTGCGGCAGCCCTAGATGGGCAAGGGGGCGGCGACCAAGGGTGGAGCAGACGCCCTAGGGTGGGCCTGAAAGCCCAAGTTTGCCCCTCCACGCTTAGGGTTTTGCCCCTCTCCACCCCTTGTGCGCCTTGGGCTGATATGGGAGGCGCACCAGCCCATCTAGGGGCTGATTCCCTTCCACTCTTGGCCCATGTAGCAGTTTGGGGCTGGCGACCCTTCCCGGTGGACCCCCGAAACCCTTCCGGTGGTCCGAGTACATTACCGGTGACGCCCGAAACACTTCCGGCGATCGAATCCTCACTTCTTATATATGAATCTTTACTCCGAACCATTCCGGAACTCCTCGTGATGTCCGGGATCTCATCCGGGACTCCGAACAACCTTCGGTAACCACGTACACTATTCACATATAACACTAGCGTCATCGAACCTTAAGTGTGTAGACCCTATGGGTTCGGGAAGCATGCAGACATGACCGAGACACCTCTCCGGTCAATAACCAACAACGGGGTCTCGATATCCATCTTTGTTACCACATGTTCCACGAAGATCTCATTGGATGAACCATGATGTCAAGGATTAAATCAATCCCGTATGCAATTCCCTTTGTCTACCAGTATGATACTTGCGTGAGATTCGATCGTCGGTATCCCTATACCTTGTTCAATCTCGTTACCGGCAAGTCTCTTTACTCGTTTCGTAACACATCATCCTCTGGCCAACTCCTTAGTCACATTGAGCACATTATGATGATGGATTATCGAGTGGGCCCAGAGATACCTCTCCGTCACACGGAGTGACGAATCCCAGTCTCGATTCGTACAACCCAACAAACACTTTCAGAGATACCTGTAGTGCACCTTTATAATCACCCAGTGACGTTGTGATGTTTGATACACCCAAAGCACTCCTATGGTATCCGGGAGTTGCACAATCTCATGGTCTAAGGAAATGATACTTGACATTAGAAAAGCTTTAGTAGACGAACAACACGATCTAGTGCTATGCTTAGGATTGGGTCTTGTTCATCACATCATTCCCCAATGATCTAATCCCGTTATCAATGACCTCCAATGTCCATGATCAGGAAACCATGATCATCTATTGATCAACGAGCTAGCCAACTAGAGGATCACTAGGGACACATTGTGATCTATATATTCACACATGTATTATGGTTTCCGATTAATACAATTATAGCATGAATAATAGACAATTATCATGAACTAGGAAATATAATAATAACCACTTTATTATTACGTCTAGGGCATATTTCCAACAGTCTCCCACTTGCACTAGAGTCAATAATCCAGTTACGTTGTGATGAATCGAACACCCATAGAGTTCTGGTGTTGATCATGTTTCGCTCGTGGAAAAGGTTTAGTCAACTGGTCTGCGACATTCAGATCCATATGTACTTTACAAATATCTATATCTCCATCCTGGATGTATCCACATATGGAGTTGAAGCGGCACTTGATGTGCTTGGTCTTCTTGTGAAACCTGGGCTCCTTTGCAATGGCAATAGCTCTAGTGTTGTCACAAAACAGAGTCATCGGGCTTGACGCACTTGGAATCACTCCTTGGTCGGTGATTAACTCCTTCATCCAGACTCCTTCCTGTGTTGCTTCCGAAGTAGCTATGTACTCCGCTTCACATGTAGATGCCGCCACGACGTTTTGCTTGCAAGTGCACCAGCTAACTGTCCCATTATTCAAAATATACACGTATCCTGTTTGTGACTTGGAGTCATCCGGATCTGTGTTGAAGCTAGCATCGATGTAACCCTTTACGACGAGCTCTTCGGCACCTCCATAAACGAGAAACATATCTTTAGTCCTTTTCAGGTACTTAAGGATGTTCTTGACCGTTATCCAGTGATCCACTCCCGGATCACTCTTGTACCTCCCTACCAAACTTATGCCAAGGTTCACATTAGGTCTAGTACATAACATGGCTACATAATAGATCCTATGGCTGAAGCATAGGGGACGGTACTCATCTTTTCTCTATCTTTTGTCGTGGTCGAGCGTTGAGTCGTACTCAACCTCACACCTTGTAATACAGGCAAGAACCCCTTCTTAGCCTTATACATATTGAACTTCTTCAATATCTTGTCAAGGTATGAGCTCTGTGAAAGACCTATGAGGCGTCTCGATCTATATAGATCTGGATGCCTAATATGTAAGAAGCTTCTCCAAGGTCCTTCATTGAAAAACTCTTATTCAAATAGGCCTCTATGCTTTCCAATAGTTCTATATCATTTGCCATCAACAATATGTCATCCACATATAATATGAGAAATGCTACAGAGCTCCCACTCACTTTCTTGTAAATACAGGCTTCTCCATAAGTTTGTACAAACCTAAATGCTTTGATCACCTCATCAAAGCGAATGTTCCAACTCCGAGATGCTTGCACCAGCCCATAGATGGAGTGTTGGAGCTTGCATACCTTGTTAGCATTGCTAGGATCAACAAAACCTTCCGGCTATATCATATACAATTCTCCCTAAGAAAATCGTTCAGGAATGTCGTTTTGATGTCCATTTGCCAGATTTCATAATCATAAAATGCGGCAATTGCTAACATGATTTGGACCGACTTTAGCATTGCTACGGGTGAGAAGGTCTCATCGTAGTCAATCCCTTGAACTTGTCGATAAATCTTAGCGACAATTCGAGCCTTATAGATGGTCACATTACCATCCACGTCGGTCTCCTTCTTAAAGATCCATTTATTTTCTATGGCTCGCCGATCATCGGGCAAGTCCACCAAAGTCCATACTTTGTTCTCATACATGGATCCTATCTCGGATTTCATGGCTTCAAGCCATTTGTTTGAATCCGGGCCCGCCATCCCTTCTTCATAGTTCGAAGGTTCACTATTGTCCAACAACATTATTTCCATGACATGATTGCCTTACCACTCTGGTGCGGAACGTGTCCTTGTGGACCTTCGAGGTTTAAAAGCAACTTGATCTGCAGTTTCATGATCATCAACATCAACTTCTTATCTAGCCGATGCAGGCACCTGAGAAACATTTTCTTCCACTGCGCTACTCTCCGGTTCGAGAGGAGGTACAATTACCTCATCAAGTTCTATTTTCCTCCCACTTACTTGTTTTGAGAGAAACTCTTTCTCTAGAAAGGATCCATTCTTGGCAACAAAGATCTTGCCTTCGGATCTAAGATAGAAGGTTTGCCCAATAGTTTCCTTAGGGTATCCTATGAAGATGTAATGTTCCGCTTTGGGTTCGAGCTTCTCTGGTTGAAGTTTCTTCACACAAGGATCGCAGCCCCAAAATTTTAGAAACGACACCTTAGGTTTCTTGCCAAACCATAATTCATACGGTGTCATCTCAACGGATTTAGACAGTGCCCTATTTAAAGTGAATGCGGCAGTTTCCAATGCAAATCCCCAAAATGATAGCGGTAAATTGGTAAGAGACATCATAGATCGCACCATATCCAATAAAGTGTGATTATGACATTCAGACACATCGTTACACTGCAGTGTGCCAGGCAGCGTGAGTTGTGAAACAATTCCACATTTCCTTAGGTGCGATCCAAACTCGTGACTCAAATATTCTCCTCCACTATCTGATCGTAGAAACTTTATTTTCTTGTCACGTTGATTCTCTACCTCACTCTGAAATTCCTCGAATCTTTCAATGGTTTCAGACTTGTGTTTCATTAAGTAGACATATCCATATATACTTAAGTCATCAGTGAGGGTGAGAACAAAATGATAGCCACCACGAGCCTCAACGCTCATTGGACCGCATACATCGGTATGTATTATTTCCAATAAGTTGGTTGCTCGCTCCATTGTTCCGGAGAATGGAGTCTTGTTCATCTTGCCCATGAGGCATGGTTTGCATGTGTCAAATGATTCAAAATCAAGAGACTCCAAAAGTCCATCTGTATGGAGTTTCTTCATGCGCTTGACACCGATATGACCAAGGCGGCACTGCCACAAGTATGTGGGACTATTATTATCAACTTTACATCTTTTGGTACTCACACTATGAATATGTGTAACATCATGATCGAGATTCATCAAGAATAAACCATTGACCAGCGGGGGATGACCGTAAAAAATACCACTCATATAAATATAACAACCATTATTCTCAGTTTTAAAAGAATAGCCATCTTGCATCAAGCAAGATCCCGATACAATGTTCATGCTCAAAGCTGGTAATAAATAACAATTATAAGGTTTAAAACTAATCCTGAAGGTAGATGTAGAGGTAGCATGCCGTCAGCGATCACATCGACCTTGGAACCATTCCCGACGCGCATTGTCACCTTGTCCTTTGCTAGTCTCCGCTTATTCCGCAGTTTCTGCTTTCAGTTGCAAATGTTAGCAACAACACTGGTAGAAAATACCCTGGAGCTACTACAAGCGCTCGTAAGGTATACATCAATTACATGTATATCATATATACCTTTGATGTTGCCGGCCTTCTTGTCCGCTAAGTACTTAGGGCAATTCCGCTTCGAGTGACCGGTTCCCTTGCAGTAATAGCACTCAGTCTCAGGCTTGGGTCATTTCTTTGGCTTCTTCCCGGCAATTGGTTTACCGGGTGCGGCAACTGCTTTGTCGTCTTTCTTGAAGTTCTTCTTACCCTTGCCCTTCTTGAAACTGGTGGTCTTATTGACCACCAACACTTGATGTTCTTTCTTAATTTCTACATCCGCAGATTTCAGTATTGAATACAACTCCGGCATGGTTTTCTCCATCCCTTGCATGTTTTAGTTCATCACAAAGCTTGTATAGCTACGTGGAAGCGACTAGAGGATTCTCTCAATGACCGCATCCTCCGAAAGTTCAACTCCCAGCTGACTCAAGCGATTGTGCAAACCAGACATTCTGAGTATGTGATCACTGACAAAACTATTCTCCTCCATCTTACAACTAAATAACTTGTCGGAGAGTTCACATCTCTCAACCCGGGCATGACCTTGAAAAACTAGTTTCAGCTCCCCGAACATCTCATATGCTCCGTGTTTCTCAAAACGCCTTTGGAGCCCCGGTTCTAAACTGTAAAGCATGATGCATTGAACCAGAGAGTAGTCATCACTTCGCGACTGCCAGGCGTTCCTAACGTCCTGGGTTGCCGCGGGAATGGGAGGATCACCTAGCAGTGCATTAAGGACATATGTCTTCTTGGAAGCAGTGAGGATGAGCTTTAAGTTATGAGCCCAATCCGCATAGTTGCTCCCATCATCTTTCAGCTTGGTTTTCCCTAGGAACGCGTTGAAGCTGAATGAGACATTTGCATTGGCCATTGGATCTACAATATTTGTAAAGACAATTTTAGACTAAGTTCATGATAATTAAGTTCATTTAATCAAATTACTAGTGAACTCCCACTTAGATCGACATCCTTCTAGTCATCCAAGTGAAACATGATCCACGTCGACTAGCCCGTGTCCGACCATCACGTGAGACGGACTAGTCATCAATGGTGAGCATCTGCATGCTGATCGTATCGACCATACGACTCATGTTCGACCTTTCGGTCTCCCATATTCGAGGCCATGTCTATACATGCTAGGCTCGTTGAGTCAACCTAAGTGTTTTGCGTGTGTAAACTGGCTTACACACCTTTTATGCGAACGTTAGAATCTATCACACCTGATCATCACATGGTGCTTCGATACAACGATCCTTCGCAATGGTGCACACTTAGGGGAATACATATCTCGAAATTTTAATGAGGGATCATCTTATCTTTGCTACCGTCGTTCTAAGAAATAAGATGAAAAACATGATAAACATCACATGCAATCATATAGTGACATGATATGGCCAATATCATCTTGCTCCTTTGATCTCCATCTTCGGGGCACCATGATCATCATTGTCACCGACATGACACCATGATATCCATCATCATGATCTCCAGCATTGTGTCTCCGTGAAGTCGTCACGCCAAGTATTACTTCTACTACTATAGCTAACGTTTAGCGATAAAGTAAAGTAATCACATGGCGTTGCATGTCATACAATAAATTAAGACAACTCCTATGGCTCCTGCCGGTTGTCATACTCATCGACATGCAAGTCGTGAATCCTATTACAAGAACATGATCAATCTCATACATCACATATGTAACATCACATCCTTTTGGCCATATCACATCACATAGCATACCCTGCAAAAACAAGTTAGACGTCCTCTAATTATTGTTGCAAGTTTTACGTGGCTGGTTAGGGTTTCTAGCAAGAACGCTTCTTACCTATGTGAAAGCCACAACGTTGATATGCCAATGCTATTTACCCATCATAAGGACCCTCTTCATCGAATCCGGTCCGACTAAACTGGGAGAGACAGACAACCTCTAGCCACCTTATGCAACAAGTGCATGTCGGTCGGTGGAACCACTCTCACGTAAGAGTACGTGTAAAGTTGGTTCGGAACGCTTCATCCCACGATGTCGCCGAATCAAGATAAGACTAGTAACGGCAAGCAATTGGCAAATCATCTCCCACAACATTTGTGTTCTACTCGTGCAGAGAATCTACGCATAGAACCTGGCTCTAATACCACTGTTGGGGAACATAGTAATGTCAAAAAAATTCCTACGCCATACCAAGGATCTATCTAGGAGAAACCAACAACGAGCAAAGGGATGGAGCATCTTCATACCTTTGAAGATCGCTAAGCGGAAGCGTTACTAGAACACGGTTGATGGAGTCATACTCGCAGCGATTCAGATCACGGTGGATTTCGATCTATGCACCGAACAATGGTGTCTCCGCGTTCAACACACGTGCAACCCAATGACGTCTCCAACGCCTTGATCCAGCAAGGAGGGAGGAGAGGTTGAGGGAGAGCTCTGGCAGCACGATGGCATGGTGACGGTGGAGCTGCGTGGTATTCCGAGAGGGCTTCGCCAAGCACTGTGGAGGATGAGGAAGAGGAGGAGTAGGGCTGCGCCGAGAGCGAGAGAAATTGTGTCTCAAAACATCCCCAAACCCTCCACCATAAATAGGAGGAGAGGAAGGAGGGTGCCCGCCCTTAGGGTTTCCACCCTAAGGGGTGCGTTAGCCCTAGATGGGCAATTGGGCGGCGTCCAAGGGTGGAGGAGGTGCCCTAGGGTGGGCCTGAAAGCCCAAGGCTGCCCCTCCACGCCTAGGATTTTGCCCCTCTCCACCCTTGTGCGCCTTGGCCTGAGATGGGAGGCGCACCAGACCATCTAGGGGTTGGTTCCCTCACACTCTTGGCCCATGTAGCACTTTGGGGCTGGTGGCCCTTCCTGGTGAACCCCCGGAACCCTTCCGGTGGTCCTGGTACATTACCGGTGACGCCCGAAACACTTCTGGCGATCAAATCCTCACTTCCTATATATAAATCTTTACCTCCCGACCATTCAGGAACTCCTCGTGACATCCAGGATCTCATCCGGGACTCCGAACAACCTTCTGTAACCATGTACATTATTCCCATATAACCCTAGCGTCATCGAACCTTAAGTGTGTAGACCCTACAGGTTCGGGAAGCATGCAGACATGACCGAGACACCTCTCTAGTCAATAACCAATAGCAGGGTCTTGATATCCATGTTGGTTCCCACATGTTCCACGAAGATCTCATCGGATGAACCACGATGTCAAGGATTCGATCGATCCCGTATGCAATTCCCTTTGTCTACCGGTATGATACTTGCCCGAGTTCCGATCGTTGTATCCCTATACCTTGTTCAATCTCGTTACTGGCAAGTCTCTTTACTCATTCTGTAACACATCATCCCGTAACTAACTCCTTAGTCACATTGCGCTCATTACGATGATAGATTCTGAGTGGGCCCAGAGATACCTCTCCGTCACACGGAGTGAGAAATCCGAGTCTCGATTCGTACAACCCAACACACACTTTCGGAGATACCTGTAGTGCACCTTTATAATCACCCAGTTATGTTGTGATGTTTGATACACCCAAAGCACTCCTACGGTATCCGGGAGTTGCACAATCTCATGGTCTAAGGAAATGATACTTTACATTAGAAAAGCTTTAGCAGACGAACAACACGATCTAGTGCTATGCTTAGGATTGGGTCTTGTCCATCACATCATTCCCCAATGATGTGATCCCGTTATCAATGACATCCAATGTCCATGATTAGGAAACCATGATCATCTATTGATCAATGAGCTAGCCAACTAGAGGCTCACTAGGGACACATTGTGATCTATATATTCACACATGTATTATGGTTTCCGATTAATACAATTATAGCATGAATAATAGACAATTATCATAAACTAGGAAATATAATTATAACCACTTTTTTATTGCCTAAAGGGCATATTTGCAACACGACGTTCACATGAGACCACTAGATGAGAGACAACATACATCTCATCGAATTATAGAACGAATACCAAATTCACATGATTACTTATAACAAGAATTATCCCATGTCCTCAGGAACAAATGTAATTACTCACAAAGCATATTCATGTTCATAATCAGAGGAGTGTTAATAAAAATTAAGGATCTGAACATATGATCTTCCACCAAGTAAACCAACTAGCATCAACTACAAGGAGTAATCAACACTAATAGCAACCCCGAGGTACCAATCTGAGGTTTGAGACAAAGATAGGATACAAGAGATGAACTGGGTTTGGAGAGGAGATGGTGCTGATGAATATGTCGATGGAGATTGTCCCCCTCTCGATGAGAGGATCATTGGTGATGACGATGGCTTCAATTTCCCCCTCCGAGAGGGAAGTTTCCCCGACAGAATAGCTCCGCCGGAGCTCTAGATTAGTTATGCCAAATTTACGCCTCGAGACGGCGGTGTCTCGCCCCAAAAGTTCTGATATGACTTTTTCTAGGTCAAAACCCTTCATATAGTAGAAGATGGGCACCAAAGGCTTGCCAGGGGCCTCACAAGCCTGCAGGATGCACCCAGGGGGGTAGGGCACGCCCCCTTGGCTTGTGTCCACGTGGAGGGTCCCCTGATGTATTTCTTTTACCCAATATTTTTTATATATTCCAAAATAATTATCCGCAAGTTTTTAGGTCTTTTGGAGTTGTGCAGAATAGGTCTCTCAGATTTGCTCTTTTTCCGGTTGGGAATTCCAGCTGGTGGCATTGTCCCTCTTCATGTAAACCTTGTAAAATAAGAGAGAAAAGCCATACGTATTGTACCATAATGTGTATTGACAGCCCATAATGCAATAAATATCGATATAAAAGCATGATGCAAAATGGACGTAAGAACTCCCCCAAGCTTAGACCTCGCTTTTCCTCAAGCGAAAGTCGAGATCGATAAATATGCCCACATATTTAGAGATAGAGGTGTCGATAAAATAAAATACAGACATGAAGGCATCATGGTTATCTTTAGAACAACAACACATATTGACATAGAATCTCTCATACTAGAGTAACAATTCATTCACAGGGTAAAATATGAATCAAGAACTCTATTGAGAACTAACAAACTATGATTTCAGTCATTGAAGCAATTCCAATTTATTGCAACGGAGGAAAGAGTCAATATAAGAGCTTGTAAAGCAAATCCACATACTCAATCATCTTAAGGTCTTTCATAATTGCTAACACTCACGCAGTACCTATGAGGTCAAAGCATCAATCGTACAAAGAGAAAGATAGGGGCTTATAGTTTTGCCTCCCAACTATTGACCTCAAGGGTAATGTCAACAATAATAACTCATGATCACCCACATCCGAGTGGATATATTTGTCTAGATCATTCTCCAACACATGATGCTTTCCAAAAGATAAAGGCGAAATAAAGGAAATGGTGAAGATCACCACGACTCTTACATAAAGGTAAGTACTAGAAAGTAAAGGTAATAGATAGGCCCTTCGTAGAGGGAAGCACGGGTTGTCATGCGCTTTTATAGTTGGATACGCAATCCCTTAATGCAAAAGAATGTCACTTTATATTGCCCCTTGTGATAAAGAACTTTGTTATGCAGTTTGTCGCTTTTATTTCTTCCATATCATAAGTTCATATAAATTTTATTTTCCTCACACTAATAGATCACACATAATTAGAGAGCATTTTTTATTGATTGCACCGATGACAACGTACTTGAAGGATCTTAGTCAATCCATAGGTAGGTATGGTGGACTCTCAAGGAAAAACTGGGTTAAAGGTGTTTGGATGCACAAGTAGTATCTCTACTTCGTGCGAATTGTTTTGGCTAATATGGGGTGGAAGCAAGCGACACACGTTGAATGATCTATAACCATATAACTTCTATTCGGAAGTAAGAAAACATAACTCATTATGTTGTCTTCCTTGTCCAATATCAACTTCGTAACATATAATATTTTAATGACTTCTCACAATCATAAAAGATGTCCAAGATAATATATTTATATGTGAACCTCTCTTTCTTTATTACTTCCTTTTAATTACAGCAATGACCAATAGCTTTCTTTGTCAACTCACAACAAATTTTGATCAACATACTTTTTATATGTGAAGTCATCACTCCCCATAAGATCATTGTATATACTCTTTGGCTTTTATTCTATACTTCTTTCTATTTTTATTTCTTAAGATCATAGCAAGCAAGCAAAGCCCTCAACTCAAAACTACTCTTTATTATACAAATCTTGGACTTGCTTACATAGGGGGAACATAAAGCAAAACTCAAAACTAGATCACACTAAAACTTTATTCTACTAGATCAAGGTATTACCAAAAAGATCAAATGGAGAAAAACGAAGAAAGTAAAAGGTGTGATGGTGATACGATACCAGGGCAACTGCCCCAAGCTTGGCACAAGCCAAGGGAAGTGCCCTATACCCATGTGTTTAGTTGTCCTTCTTCGGAGGTGGTGATGTTGGAGTTGTTGGTGAGATTCGAAGCTTGTCCTCCATCTTCCAAGGCATGGTATCACCATTGTAAAAATATGAACGAGTCTCCAGGATTGTCGGGACCCCGATCCTAAGCCATAGGAATCCAGCCTGTAACACATCGCATCCCTTTGTGGTCTCACGCACGGTTAACTCCACGGCTGCAGCCTTACCTTAGCCGGGACCGTTTGCGTCTTTTGACTCACGTATGCGATAGTGTCGCTAGCAAACCAATGTCAAAGAACCCGGATCGACATGTCTAGTCATAAACCAAAGTGGCAGTTCCGCACAAGGACAGGCATACATGACCCAACAAAGCAGGTGTCGGTCATCAACGAACGTAGACGAGTCGTAGCAAGCTACAAGGACTCTGTTACGTCACGTGACATTTCCCCAAAGGGGACAGACACAGCAGCTAAGAAGGACACATGCCGGTCAACTAATGTGTCCGGAGCAGTAGCGAACTACCAAGGCTCGTTGGATCACAAAGGGGCATTTCCTTGTAAGGAGTGCTACTAAAGTTCACGACTAGGTATTCGAACCCCATACATATCAAGTAAGACACACGTACGCATGGCATACCGATATGTATAGATACATCGATGGCATCACAACATAACCATAACCATACAAGCTTTATTTAAGAGGCTCGGAAGAGCCACACACATAATATTACACATTAAGGGTCTCTCGACCCATAATAGTAGTCATACAATACAAGCCAGCGGAAGAGTTATAAACTGTCTGGGTACAGACAGGGCAACTAGTAGGCATGTGGCCTGACTATACTACAGAGCCGACGTAGGTCCAGATCGTAGCTGGGACACCAGCTACTCATCGTCGTCGATGTCTACGAAGAACCCTCCATTAGGGTCATTAGCAACCTCTGCAACATTTATTAAGCAAACATGAGTACGAAGGTACTCAGCAAGACTTTAGGAGAACTAACTACTCATGCAAGGTATCAAAAGGTATTGTGGGGTTTCATGCGGGAAGCCAGCATTTGACTCGTGGCTAGACAACTTGCTTTTTGAAATTAGTTTTGACAACTTGATTTCTCGCACATGAGTCCACTAACACCACAACAATACACTATCGTGGAATCATTCCGTCTCCATACGGAAATGCCGTCCACGACACTCACGCTTATCTTGACAATTTTATGAGTAGCCATTGAAGTTATCTATGAACAACATATGTCTCCAAGTAGTCCATATCCACGGACGCGGCTATTCGAATAGATCATAACCCTGCAGGGGTGTACTTCGTCACACACGCTCTCGCCACTTATCGCTATGTGCACGTCATGCACCTCGGCAACCTTCAAGCGGAAGCCCAGCGAGGGAGTCGGCCACGACCGTTAACCACACTAGTACCTAGTCCAGGTTTATCGCCCATCTGAGAGTAACCCGTACGGAAGTCCGGCCGAGGTTTCCGCCACGGCCTCAAACGATGTGCGCAGGGTTCCCAAGCCCACCATCCGGGTGCCACTTGGTACACCGTGCCACTGCCTACCGCATCACGGTCCACCTCTCAGGTCAGCAGCATGCACGGCCTCCAGCATTACTATAAACACCAGAAACTACTTGCAACTCCTGGACCGAGTACTACGCGATTAATAGGCCGAGCGGGGTCATATTTCAGGGCCCAGCATGTGGTAGTATCTAGTCTTGGATTACATACACGGAACTCAGTTCCTAAGGACGGTTCCAATGAAACAACCCGCCATGTACTCCTACACAGCCTTTCACCGGTACCTTTACCAAATCAAGTTCAACACACGACCTTTGCTCACTGAACACATTCCACATTTCTGTTCATCTCCCAGATGACAGACCATACACAACTCTAAGCATAGCATGCATAGTAGGATAAGGCACATCATAGCTCAAGCAACTACCAGGTATGCTAGGTTGCAAGGTTTGGCTATTTACTGTGACAAGGTTAAGTCATGCAAAGGAAGTGGGTCCAACTATCGTGGCAAAAGCAGTTGAAACATTTGATCCTAATGCAATAAATAGGTGCAGGAGCAAGAACATGGGATTTATCGGGATGATCAAAAGGGTTGCTTGCCTTGTTGCTCAGAGGAGGAACGATATCCGTCAGACGGATATTCGGTGGAATCCGGGGGTGCGGAGCCTACCGAAATGAATGGCAACATTCAATAAGAATCATATGCAATCAAAATGATGCATGAGCATGGCATGAGAATGCAAAGTGATAAGTTATTATAATCAAGATGTTTTAGGTTTAGAGTTGATTTGAATCACATTCGAATAGCAATTCAAACGGGTATTCTCGGATACCGGTTTAATTGATTCGACCTGATGCTCAGATCAACTTAATGTTAACATGCATGAAATGTCATGTTATGGTACTGATTTATATCTAGGGCAGTGTGTGATCATTGCATTTATAATGAAATTTGGATATTTTTGCAAATTCCATTTATAAAGTGATTAAAAGAATTGAATTATTCCTTATTTCACAATTTAGGGTCCTGTAACTTTTTCAAACATAGTTGAAAATAGCATAATCAGAATCCTTGAATTTTTCTGATACTTTTTCATATATAATTTATTTTCATTGGAGTTACAAATTAATTTCTATGATTTTTGCAATTTTTAGCAATTTCCTGAATTAGTTTTAAACCGGAAATTCCATTTATTGCATCAGGCTGACGTCAGCAGGTCAGCCGACCTGTTCAGGTCAAACCTGACAGGGGGGCCCCACTGGTCAGCCTCTCTGGGACTAATCCCGCGCTGACCAGCCCTAACTGAGGTTTGACTTGGTCTTGGGCCCACTTGTCAGCGAGTGATTAAGTCACTAATCGGCTGGGTTAGCTTGCCACGTCGACCTCCACCGGCGGCGAGGTCGACCTCGCCGGCGGGGAGCCTCCGGCGACCACCAGCACGGCGGAGGGGCTCGGAAACGGCGCACAGGGGGCCAAATGCTGCGCGGAGAGCACCAGAGGAACGACACGTCTCCCGCAGCTTCATTTCTGCGCCTAGCCGGGGCTGATCTGGCCGGAGATGACGCCGGCGACGAGCTTGGAGGCGGCCAAGGCTCGGGCGTCATCGGGGTCTTTGCAACAGGGGGATCTACGCTCGGTTCTTAGCTGCTACGGCATGTACGCGTCGTCCTGGAGCTGTTGGTGTCATCGGAAGGACGAGCTGGACATCGGAGGGCTACCGGCGACGAGCGGCAGCGGCGGTCCTTGTCGGGCTCCGGTGAAACTAGGGCTAGAGGAGGGGATCGACGGGGAAAACTTAGGGGAAACGACCGCATGCTCACACGGAGTGCAGAGCAGAGCTCAGACGGCTCGGGGAAGGCCTGGGGCGACGAATCGACGGGAGAGGTCCGGCGGCCGGAGGAGGAAGACGACGGCGTTGCGGGCGTTGCAGGGCTCGAGGAGGCTTCGGCTTCTGCAGAGACGACCAGGGCGACGAGGCGGAGCTAATGGCGTGCTCTGGGAGGGGATCCTATGGCCAGGGGCACGGCCAGCTCGAGCTCGAGCTCGGCTCTAATGGCGGCAGCAGGGAGAAGGAGGGGATCCGGGAGGAGGGGAAGAACCGAGGCGGGGAATGGATAGGGGTAGCTCTGGAAGCTTATCCCCGTCGTCGCCAGCGCGAACCGGCGGCCAGGCACGCACGCAGGTGCGTGGCCGCGCCGGAGGAGGCGGCGGCCACCTCCTGCTGCCTACTGGCGCGAGGGAGGGGACGAGCGGGAAGATGGGCCGGGCCTGGCTTGGGCGACAGGTAAGTCTTTTTCCATTTCCTCTGTTTTTGTTTTTCTGTTTTGCTATTTATTGCTTTGCTAATTATTTCAGCTCCAAAACAAAAAGTAAAAACTATTTTAGACCTCCTGTAATATTTGTTATAATATCCCCACTCATTTCCAAGACTTTCAACATTTTTGGAAAATTATAGTTTCTGATTTCAAATTTTAAATTTGAAACCAGTGGCTTTTGCATTTATTTAAAATGCTTAAAGTGTCAAGAAAATAGTTTTCTCCAATGCTCATTTACTTTCATGATTTATCAGAAAGTTTGAACATTTCTTGAGGCCATTTTGGGTTCATTGATTTTGAACTAGTTGAAATTTCCTTTAATTGAAATGGTGGCTAGGGTTTTGAGTTTTTCCTTTGCCACTTTGTTGTTTTTGTTGAAACTTCTTAGATGCAAATGCAAAGAAGACATGAGCACAATGCTATCTTGCTTAAGGGTTAGGGATGTGACAAGGATCCTCAAATCTACAGCCAAACCCATTCTCTAAATTTGTATTCATACTCACGGTTTTGGTTTTGCAAGTCATAGATCTGGGCTTGGAGATGCTCGATTTTCTCGTAAATCTTGAAGACGTGATCCCAGATATCCTTGGTGTCTAGCTTGTGCTCATGGGTAAACTCCATGATCATCATGTGATTGGCATTGAGTCCTCGTTCCACCATCCCTTGGCACTTGAAGACTTGTTGCTCCATTGCTTCGAGCCTTGTCTCCACGCTTTCGATCTTCTTTGGCCCCTGAACATCACGGATGTGCAGCACCTCCTCATGCATCTCAATGGTTCGAGGGTGTTGCAGCACCTCTGCAAGTTAGGGGTTGATGACCCGCTCGAAGAACTTGTCCTTCGAAGCGTTGAAGACATTATGTTGATCTAAATCTGCTGCAGAAACAGCTCACAACGAAAACATGAGATATTGTCGTGATACGAAGGTCAAAACTTTCGGGAGATTATATAATGAATTTTTACCGACCCAAAGGAGCATTCCACAAGAAAACGGAGTCCGGAGGGTACACGGGGTGGCCACAAGCTTGCAGGGCGCACCTTGGGGGGGTAGGGCGCGCCCCCTGGCTTGTCGCCTCCTCGTGCACTTTTCGGGCTGCTTTGAATTTTACTATTTTTTTATAAATATTACGAAACTGATAAAAATTCCCAATGGAAAAGTTTTGAGTCGGTTTGCTTAACGTAACACATACCTATTACTTTTCGGAGTCTGAAACGTTCTTATAGGCCTCCCTAATGTACTCTTCCGGAGTTATAGTATTGACAATATTGGTTTCAACATTTATGGGAGTACCTAAGATATAATATTTGATTCTTTTCCCATTTACCACCTTCGGATTTGTGCCATCAGCATTGTTGATATTGATGGCACCGGAACGATATATTCCCTCGATAATGTAAGGCCCTTCCCATTTAGAGAGAAGTTTTCCTGCAAAAAATCTTAAATGAGAGTTCTATAGCAAGACATGATCACCTACACTGAATTCACGCTTTTGTATCCTTCTATCATGCCATCTCTTAACCTTTTCTTTAAACAACTTAGCATTCTCATAGGCTTGGGTTCTCCATTCATCAAGCGTGCTAATGTCAAATAACCTCTTCTCACCAGCAAGTTTGAAATCATAGTTAAGCTCTTTAATTGCCCAATAAGCTTTATGTTCTAGCTCTAGAGGTAAGTGACATGCTTTACCATAAACCATTTTATATGGAGACATAGCCATAGGGTTTTTGTAAGCGGTTCTATAAGCCCATAATGCATCGTCAAGATTCTTAGACCAATTCTTTCTAGATCTATTAACGGTCTTTTGCAAGATCAATTTAATTTCTCTATTGCTCAATTCTACTTGACCACTAGACTGAGGATGATAAGGAGATGCAATTCTATGATTAACATCATACCTAGCAAGCAATTTACGGAAAGCGCCATGAATAAAGTGTGAACCACCATCAGTCATTAAATATCTAGGGACTCCAAATCTAGGTAAAATAACTTTTTTCAGCATTTTAATAGAAGTGTTATGATCAGCACTACTAGTTGGAATAGCTTCTACTCACTTAGTAACATAATCAATAGCAACTAGAATATGAGTATACCCATTGGACTTTGGAAAAGGTCCCATATAATCAAAACCCCAAACATCAAATGGTTCGATAACAAGAGAGTAATTCATAGGCATTTCCTGACTTCTACTAATATTACCAATTCTTTGACGTTCATCACAAGACAAGACAAACTTACGAGCATCCTTGAAGAGAGTAGGCTAATAAAAACCAGATTGTAATACCTTGTGAGCAGTTCTATCTCCAGCGTGGTGTCCTCCGTAGGCCTCGGAGTGACACTTGTGTAGTATATGTCCCTGTTCATGCTCAGGTACACAACATCTAATAATACCAACTACTCCTTTATGAAGGTGTGGATCATCCCAAAAGTAATGTCTTAAATCATAGAAGAACATTTTCTTTTGTTGGTATGTGAAACTAGGCGGTACAAATTTAGCAACAATGCAGTTAGCAGAATCATCATACCAAGGAGCATTGCGTGAAGCATTTATGACAACTAATTGTTCATCAGGAAAGCTATCATCAATAGGTAGTGGGCCATCAAGAACATTCTCTAGTTTAGACAAGTTATCTGCTACGGGGTTATCATCACCCTTTCTATCAATAATATGCATATCAAATTCTTGTAGCGGAAGAACCCATCTAATAAGTCTAGGTTTAGCATCTTTCGTTTCCATAAGGTATTTAATAGCAGCGTGATCAGTGTGAACAGTTACTTTGGAATCAACAATATAAGGTCTAAACTTATAACAAGCAAACACAACTGTTAAAATTCCTTTTCAGTGGTAGCGTAGTTTCTTTGAGCATTGTCTACAGTTTTACTAGAGTATTGGATGACATTTAATTTCTTATCAACTCTTTACCCTAGAACAACACCAACATCATAATCAGTGGCATCACACATAATTTCAAAGGGTAGGTTCCAATTAGGTGGTTGAACAACACGTGAAGTGATCAAGGCTCTCTTAAGAATTTTCAAATGCTTCTACACAATCATCATAAAAACGAATAGAACATCCTTTTTGCAAAATATTAGTGAGAGGCTTAGAAATCTTAGAGAAGTTGAAAGTGCGTTATATCGACTAGAGGGGGGTGAATAGGCGATTTTTAGAATTTCATCGCTGAGGAAATTCCTTGTGAGGAAATTCCTCAATGATGAATTACGTGCAGCGGAAAGAGCGCAGGATCAGGAGTGCAAAAACTACTACAACATATTACTTGGTGAATATTATTAGAGTCGGTTTGCACAATACGCAGGTACACAGAAATCAGGTGAAGATTAACTCGAATGAAGAATTTGAGGTTGAGGAAACTCACAGGAAGTCTTCAGACAAATTCTTCAAACAACACAGATGAAAGTCTTCAACATACAATTCTGAGGAAATGAAGGAGTTGAAGAAATAGAACCCATATCACGATGAAGACAGTTGTTTATGACCCAGTTCCAACTGCTGTAACAGTCGTACGTCTGGTTTGGAGCGGCTTGGTATTGAAACCAAAGGACACACAGTCCCTACCGTATTGTCCTTGAGCTAAGGACACACAGTCCTCGCCCAACACTCGTGGTAAGTCTTCAGGGCAGACTTCCAAACCCTCACAAACTCGGTCACCCGGCGATCCACAATTGACTGTTGGATGCTCTAGACCATGACGCCTAACCGTCTAGAAGGTGCACAGTCCTCAAAGGTAAAAGGCTTCAGTTCCACACAGGAACAAATTCTTCAGTGATGCTCAATCACTTGGTTTTTGGTTTGGGGTTTGGGGTATTTCCTCACTTGATGATTTTCTCTCGAAGACTCTGAGGAATTTGGGTTGCTCTAAATGACAAGTGTCAGTTTCTCTCGGAGCAGCCAACCAGCGAGTGGTTGTGGGGGCGGCTATTTATAGCCTGCGAGCATCTCGACATGATTTGACATAAATGCCCTTAAATAATGTGACCGTTGGGTGAATAAGATCAGTGAGGTGGCGCGTGTCACGGCAACGGTCGGAACTTTCAACTGTGAAAGTCCTCATGTCTCTCATATTCCTCACTTTGAGGCTTTGCTTGGTTTAGGCTTGGGTTGAGCGTCATGAGGAAATTCATTCCATAGTATTACTTCGACCCTCTTTAACAGTACGGTGTTCCTATGACTCAATAGTAAAGACAATGAAACAGAAAGAGTAAATCTTCACACTTCAAAGTCTTCAGACAGTTTTTCTTCAGGAACCACCAAATTCCTCATCTTCAATATCTTCATGAGGAATATCAATTTCATCGCAATTTCTTCACGATCAAAGTCTTCAAGTTAAGACCAAATTCTTCAGCGGAAGACATTCATTTTTAGGGGTCGATATTCATCGTATAACTCAAACTCCTCAGCGACTTATAGAGTCTGTGTACACTTACAAACACATTATTCTCTTAACCTATAAGTCTTCAAACCACCAAAATCACTAAGGGCACTAGATGCACTCACAATCTCCCCCTTTTTGGTGGTTGATGACAATTAGGTTAAGTTTTCAATGGGGATAAAAAGATGAAGTGTAAATACTGAGTTTGAGGAATTTGAAATCAAGATACTCAGAGACTCCCCCTGAAGATGTGCATATTTTGAGGAAATTGATTTTCACTGCTGATGCACATTGATGATTTATATCCTGGAGATCTCCCTGTGTATCTCGTAAATCATGCATACATTTGACATATAATATGAGGAATTTGAAAACGCATGATGAAAAATGGTGTCTGACAAATTTCAGCATGCCTGCATTAATAGACTTTGAGGAATAAGTATGCGAAGAAAAACGTTCAAAAGAGTCAGAGCACCATCGGGCTTAAGTTACAACTCATTACATCAAAACACTTCAGAAGAACCAAGATTTTGTAACTTAATATTGTTTATAAGCCCCAAATTAGATCCCGCTTCAAGACTAACTCTCAGATTTCTCCCCCTTTGTCATCAAGTGACGAAAAGGGACAAAACTAAGGACTAACGCCCTTTCAAGAAATTCACTTCTTGGCTGATGAAGAGGCGTGAGGACTCTTGGAGGATTCTTGGAGACAGCCTTCTTCCTTGGACCAGTCGCAGTGTCTTCTGGTTCTTCATCTGATTCAGCAGTGCGGAATGAAGAAAATGAACTGTCCTCCAAGTGAGGAACTAGAATTGGCTTGAATTTCTTATTTGGAGGCCACGACCAGTCGAAGTCTTGAGTAAACTCCAATTCCTCAAGTTCCTCTTGAGTCTTCAGATGAGCCAAGGTGGCCAAGGTTCGATCAAACACCTCATGAAGATAATAGTGATTTTTCTTCACTGCATTCTGAGTCTCGTTGAGAGTTTTCACAATGGCACCAAACTGGCGTTTCACCCACTTGTGATTGCGATCAACCGTTTGATGAAGACCGAGGAGTAACTCTCTGTTATTCATCACTCTGGGGGCAGTTGGGCTTGGAGGATCTTGGGTAGCAGTGTCATCATATGAAGAATAAGAATCTGCCTTGCGAAATTGGCCATCAAGGGTCCGATTTCCTTCATCAATGACAGACTTGCCTTTTCCTTCAATAGGCTCAAATGATTTCTTGATGACTTTGATCGGCGGAAGATATCCGAGATGATTCTGAAAATAAGCTTGGTAGTTGATGCGTGACATGTTTCTGATGAATCTCATAATCTACGACGCATAAATCTTCAATTCAAATGGCGACAGGGCATTGTTAGCCAAAGTCCTCAAGAAGAAATCAGGAAGATTCATAGGTATGCCATGGATGACATTGAACAAGATATTCTTCATGATTCCTACGACATCTTCTTCATCATCATGCCCTTTGATAGGAGCAATGGCATAAGACAGGATTCTGTAGACTGTTCTTGGTTCATACTTCAAGTCCTGTACCAGAAATCGAGTCCTTAGAGGTTGGTCCTTGGCCAAAGGCTTCATGAGGACTTCCATCAGTCTGTTGGGCAGTTCACATTCATCATACATCAGAACTGCATCCTCTGAGGGAATTGAAATTGGAAGAGCTCAAAGTGATTCAGTTGCATGCGCTTTGTAGTGTGTGTGCTGAGTCATCCAATCCAAAACCCAAGTGTTGACATCCTTTGGGTCGCCAGAGATGTGTCGTGTGGCATAGAATTGAAGAATGATGGTAGTGTTCCAATCTCCGATGTCAGTGCAGAAAGGCAGTAATCCATCTTCATGAAGAACATTGAGGACTGGAGCAAAGCAAGGTATTTCCTCCATATGTAACATCCCAAATTTTGGAATTTTAATATAAGTATTAGACTGAATGTTTATTTGTTTGAATGATTGAAACTTGAGTGAAATTTGAAACTTTTTAAAACTTTTGAATAAGAGGGAATAAAATGACTTTCCCCTTTGTCCCGTGAATTTAAATTCATACATTTAAAATCAGTGAGAGAAGATAGAATGACTTCTTCAACTATAAAGAATTTGAATCAAGGTGGCATTTGAATTTCTTTCGGTATTTGATTCGAATTTATTTTTGGCACAAGATTTCAACCGCAAAAATTTCCTAGCAATATACTTGCCAAGCAAGAAAGAGAGGAGGTAACATGACACCCCAAAAAAATAAAAGTCAGTAGAAAAAGAGTGCCAAAATTTTTAAAAGGCAAAAGTTGGATTTTTATTGGATTTTAAAAAAATAAAATTTTATACAAAATTTATTTTGTGAAAAATAATATGTCCACATGGTGCGAAATAATTTTCTGATAATTGTAATATATAATACTTCTATATTTGGAGTTCTATTTATTTTCCTTTTTATGTTTTACTTTCCTATTATAATAAAAAAGGAAACAAATCCCTTTTATTTGGAAAGGCATCGTGGGCCATTAGGAAATCCGAATGTGGCCCAAAATCCTTCTTCTTCTACCTCTCATTTCTTTCCATGTGCACTCAGTTTCCTTCCACGAAACAGCCATGGCGCCAGAACCTTCCTTTCCCCGATCTCCGCGTACCTTCCTCCCCTCGCCCTCCCAAGACCGCTATAAGAACCCCCCCCCCTCCTCTCTCCATTTCCCTTAAGAGCCGCCACCCTCCTCACCTCTAGCGCCGCCCTCCACTCTCGCCGGAGACCCAGTTGAGGCCGAGCTCCAAGAGTCTCCCATATCGTGCCTCTTCGCCTCCAGCGCCCCCTGACGCCACCAGGAGCACGCCGGGACTCCCCTCCGCCAGGCGGACCTCTCCGCCGCCTCGGACCACCACCGTAGTCGCGCCCCCAGCCGCCCTCACCTTCGCCGGAGCACACGTCGCTGGATTTCTTCTCTGCCGGGGACGGTAAGAATTTCCTCTCCTCCTCCACCGTTAGATCCTAATCTACAGTCTAGATTACATCAAGAATACCCCTTCAGAACCGACCGGTTTTAGCTTAGTCAAACCATTTTTCTTTATGTTGCGGCATTCCGTTAGTTAGCCTAAAACGTGCACACCTCTCAACCAATAGGAATCTACCATGTCACCTATACTGTTTTTAATTTTTTTGTTTTTAATTCTGAAAACTGATTTGAACCTGATTTTAGAATGCCTACAACTTGATTCTATAAATCCAAATTAGGTGATTCTTTTTGCATTGAATCGCAAATTTTATGTAGTTTCTATAGATATAAAATTTGATGATGTTTAAAATGCAAAATTTGAATTTAAACAGATTTTCTTGAAATCTTGTTTTGTTAATATATGCATTTTAAAAATAGATTTTAATTGATTCTTTTTGCTACTGATCACTAGTGATGTTGTTTATCAGCAGGTAAAATTTCAGAATTTTTGGAATATTTTAACTCATCATTTCATGTGAAACAGATTCTATTTTAGTTCTTTTAGGATTATTGCTATTTCCTTTTCTATAATTATTTTTCAATTATTTTCTTTTATACTTGAGAAAGGTTATATTTTGTTTTCTATTGGTTAACAGTAGGTTTTCAACAACAACAAAATTTTAGTTTATTTGATAACATGAGATTAATTCTAGTTCTATAATAACTTGCAATTGATTTCCTTACTAGTGTAACTCCCTATTTGAATATACTTTCAAAATAATATAGTTTTATGAAAAATACTTTATGTTACCATAGTTAGTTGTATTTTAATTTCTGTTATTTTACTACTTTAGTGTTTTATTTTTTGTTATATTTAATTAGATAAAAAACTATTTAGTGATTGTTGTAGTAGAAGACTGCATAGTTTTTCTTTGAAGTTTCTTTTGGATTTCTATTTGATCTTTCTTATTGATTTTATTGCATCAAATTTTATTGTTGTTTGTTATATTGATTGCTAGGATGATTGCTAGTAGGATTTCTTATATGAATACTATGTTTGATTATATAGATTTCACCGGAGAGTGACGAATAGTTCTATCAAGTTATTTCTTGAGAGCGATATCTATCTCCATCAACCTTACCAGGCAAGTTCACATTGATCATATTTTTACCTATGGTTTTATTGCATTAGTTTCAACCTTCTTCACCCATTGCATGCAAATAGGTACTTGGAAACTTTGGTTATTGAGTAGTATGCTATGATAGGCACCCCTAAACCCTTGTTACTTTGGCCGCGATGTTATTTTGCTATGCTCCTAGTAGACGGGGTTTGTTTGTGTGTTTATCAAGAGGTTGTGAGAAACTTAACAATCAAGAGCTGAAGACTCCAAGACTTGCAAGACCTCGGAACGAAATAGACCTCTGGGTGAAGGACGGTTCTAAGGGGCTCCCTGGGAAAACCAGCGGAGGACCCGAGATGCATGGAGAAGCGCCATGACATCTTGCAGAAAGCTTCACCCAGGCTCAAAGAGATGGATGGATATTTCAAGACCCAAGTCTTACCTGCATAGCCACAAGTCATTATGGGCTCTTGCTTGGTTGGACAACGTGGTGACTCTGGATGGGCGGTGCTACGAGATGTAGAAGAACGGTAGGATTGGATGGGCACCGACAGAGGCTCAGAGGAACCCATTGAAAGACCATGTTTTGATCATCCAGTTCTCAAACACCTTGAAGTGCGAGGACTCCAACGGAGGCGATCAAATCTTGTGGGGAACGTGTGCAAAACTCTGTAGAGTAATCAAACCTAATCGATTAGTCGTGTCCACGGTCATGGACAACTTGAGCCATAGGAACTGAAACTATGAGGAATTCTCAACACCGTGAACTTATTGATGTGGGTAATATTGATAACTTGGGTATGAGAAATGGTTGGTGGAACCTTCTCATTAACAACCAACAATGTAGTAAGTTTTGCTTTTACCCTCTCTCTTTTTGTAGGAAAATTTTCTTTACGCAAAACTTAAACTACAGCCACACCTGCCATATATGCATGTAGTATAGATGATATTTTCACCCTCTCTTTTGTGACTTGCCGGCATATTCAATATGCTGACCTAAACGGCTACAACATCTTATGTTGCAGATACTTTCTTCGACGAGTAAGAGTACGATTCAGGGTTACGGTCTGCACTCAACCTGCCGTTGGTGTTTATTGGGACTCCACTCCCTTTGACTGTTTCCGCTGAGATTTTTGAGGTATATATCAGTTTTACGTTATTTACATGTGATTGCACTTTGATATATACATTGATGTACTGTTTGTGCCAGCATACTGATCCAGTGATGGCACAGATACACAGAGGCTTGACTCGTTTTGAGTCGGGTCGCTACACCATATCACAGTGAGGAATATGGGTATGCTGAAATATCTTGTTTCTCCCACAAAGCACTAAAGCATAATAGTTTAGCTAATTTCTTGTCCAAAACTTCCTGTGTCTGATTCGAAGCTTGTCATATATATTTTCGCTAGTGAAATACATGCGTTCTTCATAGAATGCCTCTATGTGAAACTTTGGCCTTTTCGAGAAAGGTTGATTCCGCTCCGGTTGAAGATTGTGTTGTTGTTCTTGAGGAGTAGCCACTACCATTGTAGTTTCTGTGTTTACCACAACAATAGCAGTCTCAGTGTTGGCGTGGTAGCATTTTCTTCAGTTGGAGCATTTTCCTCAGTTTGAGGATTTTCCTCAGCTTGAGGAATTTGCGTGTTGGAGGAGGCAGTTGCAGTATTCATCGCTGCATTGTCTTCAGCTGATGCAGCTGATTCTTGAGCAGATTCCCCACGAATGCTTTTCCCATCAAAACCTGTAAGGATTTTAGTTGCAGCAGGTGACACAGGAATTTGAGTTGACCTTGGTGAGTGAGGATGAGTTTCTTCCCGAAAATCATCATAAATTACTGGTGTGCTGCACCTAGTTTCATCACCACCCACTTGTTCTTCAGTGGTCTTTGGAGGAGTGGTGGACTGAGGAATGTCATCTATATGTATTTCCTCATCCATTATTTCATCATCTTCAGCATCATCCATTTCTTCATCTTCTTCAGAAATGACATCTTCAACTCCGAGGGGAACGATCAAGTATGATGGTGCTACATTCAGAGGAGTAGCATCCACCGGGGCTGATGAAGACTCTGACTGAGTAACCTTCAGGCATTTGTCGTCTGAGGTTTATGAGGCCATTGAAGCTTTCCTCTTTTTGGCTTCTTTCTCAGCCGCTTTAGTCTTCTTCACGCCTGATGCAGACGGAGTCACTTTCTTCACCTTTGAGGGCTGTGGTGAAGGAACAATTTCATCATGCACTGGTGCAGTGTTAGGCCTGGCAGTTTTGTCAGCTAGAGAATTTTCTTCAGCTGGAATAACTTGAGGAATTTCCTCAGTGGCTGGTTCATCAGTTTCATCTTCCTCGGGCAGCTGAACAGTGTACCTTGACTGGGGTGTTGTTTACTGCTTTGGAGGGGTCGTTCTTTTGTTGTATTCATCAACTACAGTTGATGCAGCCTTTATGAAATTCACCTTGACGCCTAGACGACCAGTGTGAAGTCTTGTATACTTATTTGTTAGAGTTTTAAGTTCAGCCTGAGTTGATACAAGATCTTCACGCGTCGGCTTGAGGAGATTCTCCTTGAGGAATTTCTCCTTCTTGAGTTTTGTAGCCTTTTGCTTGCTTGGCTTGCTGCTCTTTCCACTTTGCCTCATTGATGAAAGTGGCCACCATATGGCTGACACTAGGGGAAGTTTTAAGTCATCAACAGGGGTGTTCGGATCTTCATACCAGAGGTCAATGAAATCCAGCAAGACCTTCAGGTCCATGGCAAGAGGTATAGAGCTACCGGAGGCTTGTGCAACCCGTTCCTGTTTATTTCTCATGATTGCTTGGAGTGTTTCCTCATCAAGTTCTTCACTTCCTTCTGATGCAGAAGGAACGTTGATGACTTTGCTAGGACTGGGCCTGACGCCTCTACCAGCAGTCATTTTTGTCTTCAATAAAGTGGGTGAAGACTTTGTAGCAGAGCTAGTGGCAGATGGCACTAAAGAACTTGATTGAGCAGGTTGATGCTTAATGAGCTGCTTCTATTGGGGTTGTGGAGACTGTGGTGATGTTGAAGATTTTTCTGCCGTTGCAGCCTTCTGAGGCAATTGCTCTATTGGCACTGAGGCTTTGGGTTTCTTCAGCAAAGTTTTCTTTTGAGGAATTGTTGTAGCAGAGGCCTCGACGGCTTAAGAAGTAGCGGCAGTGGCTCTAGCAGTAGAGTCATCATTGAATTTCTTCACAGCTGCTTCTGCCTTCTTCTGTAACTTAGACAAATATTTGTCTTTCTCATCAGGGTAATCCTCAATAGTTTCAACGCTTGAGGGATGAGCAGCTTGTTGATCACCCTGAGGAGGCCTCTTGCAAGGTGGCTTGAGGGCGAATTTCTTCGCATACTTAGGAGTAACATATTTGTACTCCTTCCACTCCTTAGCCCACCTGCGTTCAATTTTCTGAAGCCTTATCTTGCGCTTCACCATGGTTTCTTTACCATGAATTCCCTCTTCCATAGTGCAATAGTTAGCATATATGTCTTCGGGTATTTCAAATGTTATGTTGTGTTCAAGCTTCTTTCCTCCCTTCTGCTTCCGGTCATCCTCCATTTTCTTCAACTGAGGCTTTTGCTCAGGAATATGAACTCTTGAAGATTCTGATGACACACGTAAAGTTTCTTCGAGGAATGTTGCAAATGAGTTAAGTTGATGAGAACCTGGAGATTCATCAGCTGACATCTTTGTACCTATGAACAAAGTATGGGTGCGAAGAATTTGGAGAAGTCATATGCGTTCTTAGATTTGAAGAAATTGAAAACAATTAGTAGTTGAGGAATTTGACCAGTGGGTTGAGGAATTTGACTAAGCATTCTAATCTTGGGTTCCAGAGTTGTGCAGATTCGAGAATTTACACAATTGAGAAATCTCATGAAGAACTTTAGTGGCTTAGTGAAATTCATCAAGTGTTTGAGGAATGAGTGTGCATGGCTGACAGACACTCTGAGGAAAACAGATTTCGCAAGTCTAAAGTGAATTAAAAGATCAACAAAGGTAGTAAAATAGGATTTTAATTACCTTGAGCAAAGAACACGAATAACTGGAGCAGTAAAAGAGGGAAGTTCCTCGGTTTAGATCTTCAGCGCCCTAACTTGGCAACTGAAGTCAGCTACGGCAGCGGCAGAAGATGATTTTCCGCACCCGGCATGAGTCCGGCGATGGCGAGGGCAAGGCACCGAAGCTTTTCATCACCAGTGACTAGATTGCTAGAAGTGGCGCTAGGGTTGAGCTCGAGCGGAGAAGAAGAGAGGCTGAATTATTTTGACTGGGCAGGGGTAAGGGCCTATTTATAGCTCAGGTGAAAAAATGTCCGGTCAAAACTTTTGGACCGAAATGCCCTGGCCCATTCGTCTCCGCATGACACATGGAGCCCACGACTGAAGTGGTGGAGTTCGTGGTTATCCGATTGTGAGAAGTGGGTCCAGTTACTGTGTAACGTTATAAAAATGATTTTTGAATTTTTGAGGATTTCGTTGCAAAGTCCTCACCTGACAAGGACACACTGAGGATTTTGAACAAGTGTCAAGTAGAACGCATATGAAGAAATGAATAGACTGGGTTGAGCTTAGCATAGAGGGGAGTCGGGTCCAATCACATTCACTTAGATGAAATATCAAATTGAAGACTAAGCTATAAGTGAATGTTGTTGAGGACTTTGAAATTTCAGTCTCTCTCTCTCTCTATATATATATATATGTGTGTGTGTGTGTGTGTGTGTGTGTGTGTGTGTGTGTGTGTGTGTGCAAATGAAGATCATCCAACGTTCTGAAGAATTTGAAATTTTTTAAAGCTTGGGGATTTTGTGACAAAGTATCAGAATGATAAATTTCAACTTTGAAGAAAACCAACTTGAGGAATTTCAAAGTTGGGTGGTGGCGTGACCCACCGTATAAGATTGATGATTTCAGGCGCCGCGTATAATTGTCGTAGGGCCGTGAAAACCAAATTCTTCATTAATTTCCTCACACTAAGAGTGATATTCTTCATTAATTGAAGAAAATCGATTCTTCGTGTGTTGGACATCTAAGTCATCAATTTTGCATAAGTGTTAGGATGTGTGCATGTTTTCACAAAACATTTAAAGACTCTAGGATATTTAGCTCACACCGCAACTTGCAAAACTTTCTCTCATCCAAGGGCTTAGTGAAAATATCTACTAGCTGATTATCAATCTTCACATGATCGATGATGATATTGCCCTTCAGGACATGGTCCCGAAGAAAATGATGACGAATTTGGATGTTCTTAGTCTTCGAGTGTTGTACTGCGTTGTAGGCGATCTTGATTGCACTCTCATTGTCGCAGTAGAGGGGCACATTCTTCATGTTGATGTCGTAGTCTCTGAGGGTTTGCTTCATCCATAGCAGTTGAGCACAGTAGGATCCAGCAGCAATGTACTCAGTTTCGGCAGTGGAGAGAGAAACACAGTTCTGCTTCTTTGAGGACCAGTAGACTAATGATCTTCCAAGGAAATGGCAAGTGCCAGATGTTGATTTGTGATCCACATGGTCACCAGCATAATCAGAATCAGAATATCCAATGAGATGAAGATTTGAGCCCTTGGGGTACCATAATCCTATTGTTGGTGTGTGAGCTAAGTATCGAAGAATATGCTTCACAGCCTTATGGTGTGATTCCTTCGTTTTTGCTTGAAAACGAGCACACATGCAAACACTAAGCATTATATCTCGCCTAGATGCACATAGATACAATAAAGAGCCAATCATCGAGCGATATACCTGTTGATTGAAATCTTTACCATTTTCATCAGTGCAGACGCAGCCGTTGGTAGGCATACGAGTCTTGATGCCTTTGCATTCATGCATGTCGAATTTCCACAGAACATCCTTGAGGTATTTCTCTTGAGATATGAAGATGCCATTGTGTAGTTCACGAATTTGAAGACCTAAGAAGAATTTCAGCTCCCCCATCATAGACATCTGATATTATTCACTCATCATGTAAGCAAATTCATCACTGTAACGTGTCAATACAACCAAATATAATGTCGTCAACATATGTTTGGCACACAAATAGTTCATTGTCATAAGATTTTGTGAAAAGAGTTGGATCGAGAGAACCAGGTTTGAAGCCTTTCTTCATGAGGAATTACTTCAATGTATCATACCACGCCCGAGGGGCTTGCTTGAGGCCATAGAGTGCCTTTTTGAGTTTGAAGACTTTGTCTGGATGCTTCGGATCCTCAAAACCTGGGGGTTGAGCAACATATACTTCTTCCTCAAGCTTACCTTTGAGGAATTCTCTTTTCACATCCATTTGATACAGAGTAATGTTATGATGATTGGCATAAGCAAGTAGTATTCGAATAGCTTCAAGTCTAGCAACAGGTGCAAAATTTTCATCGAGATCAATTCCTTCAACCTGTGTGTAGCCTTGGGCTACAAACCGCGCCTTATTCCTCACCACTTGACCATCCTCATCTTGCTTGTTTCGGAAAATCCACTTGGTGTCGATGATATTGTGCTTGTGAGGATCTGGTTGTTTGATGAGTTCCCGTACATCACTTAGCTTGAATTGAAGAAGTTCATCTTGCATGGCTTGCATCCATTCAGGTTCCATGAAGGCTTCAGCAACTTTTGAGGGTTCTGTGATAGACACAAAGGAGGAATTCCCACAAAAGTCAACTAAATGTGAAGCTTTTGAGCGAGTGAGAGGACCTGGCGCATTGATGTCATCGAGGATTTTGTCAAGTTCCACTTCATTTGCAATCCTTGGATGAGCAGGTTGGGGATTTTGTCTAGGCTAAGGGATTTGATCTGGAGAAATTTCCTTAGGTGCACCTTCTTGAATTTCATTAGTGTTGGGGACGATTTCTTCAGCAATTTTCTCAGTAGGAAAGATGTCTTCAGTAGCTTTGAACTTGATAGCTTCCTCAGGAGATAATTTGTCTGGCACAGGAGGCAATTGCTCTCTTTGCGAGCCATTAGTTTCATCGAACCGCATATCTACAGTTTCAACAACCTTGTTGTGATAGGTGTTGAAGACTTTGTAGGTGTGCGAGTCCTTTCCATAACCAAGCATAAAACCCTCATGTGCTTTAGGTGCAAATTTTGAGCTATGGTGAGGATCTCTAATCCAGCATTTTGCACCGAAGACTTTGAAATAACTTACATTGGGTTTCTTGTCAGTGAGGAGTTCATATGAGGTTTTCTTGAGGAATTTGTGAAGATATACCCTGTTGATGATGTGGCAAGCGGTGTTGATTGCTTCAGGCCAGAAACGATGAGGAGTCTGATATTCTTCAAGCATGGTCCGAGCCATTTCAACCAGAGTCATGTTCGTGCGTTCAATGACGCCATTCTATTGAGGAGTATCAGGATCAGATAATTTGTGAGTATTACCAAGTTCTTCAGGATAATCATCAAGACTAGTGTTTTTGAATTTTGTCCCATTATCACTCCTGATGTGTTTGATCTTGACGCCGAAGTTCGTCGAGGACCTTGAGGAAAATCATTTGAAGACTTCCTGCACTTCAGTTTTATACAGAATGATATGTACCCAAGAGTATCGAGAATAGTCATCAACGATGACAAAGCCATATAAGGATGTTGCATTGGTTAGAGTAGCATAATGAGTAGGTCCAAACAGATCCATGTGAAGCAATTCAAACGGACGAGTGGTAGTCATGATAGTCTTCGAGGGGTGTTTGGATCTGGTCATTTTGAAGACTCACAAGCACCACAGAGGTGGTCCTTGAGGAATTTGAGTGATTCTATGCCAATGACATGCTTCTTCTTCGCTAGCGTGTGCAAATTCCTCATGCCTGCATGACCAAGTCTTCGATGCCATAGCCAGCCTTCTGAGGTTTTTGCTAGTAGGCATGTGGCTGGTTGAGGACCTATGGAAAAATCAGCAATGTACAAATCTCCTCTCCTAAAGCCTTCGAAGACTTTGGATCTCTCAGATTCCATGATGACTACACATCTATATTTTCCAAAGATAACAACCATATCAAGATCACAAAGCATTGAGACTGACATGAGGTTAAACCCAAGGGATTCGACAAGCATCACTTTGTCCATGTGCCTGTCCTTGGAGATAGCCACTTTGCCAAGTCCCAATACCTTGCTTTTACCTTTGTCAGCATAAGTGATGTGCTTCAGTGGTGATGGAGTCAGTGGCATATTCATCAGCAAGCTTTTATCACCAGTCATGTGGTTTGTGCAACCACTGTCAAGAACCCACTCGGTATTCTTGGGTTTGTCATCATGTAGATGAATTAGTACAGCTTACCATCTCATATGCTTCAGACTTGAAGAATATGATTTCAATTTCATCAGATAGGATTTTAATCATAAACAATAATTTTCAGGAAGTGTGAAATGTTATCATTTCATCAATTTTAGCTTGCGTCCAATCAAGCATTTTCCTCAAGTCTCCAGCAAATTCTTCAGATGATGATTCTCATCTGGAGACCTGACCTGCAGAAGTCATTAGTTCAATTTCTTCACCACCCACATGTGAGGGGGTGCCAAAGAGTACATCATCCTGCGAGCACCATATGAGAAAGGGGGCATTGAAGCTAATGCACTTCGTTTCACGGTAGGGGGATTAGAGTAATCAAAGGAATAGGCAGAGAAGTTCTTTGAGGATTTATGAACATAATGATTTGAGGAATAATGCTCATATTCATATCCCTTGTAATTTCCCTGCATATCAGAAGCATTAGCACGACTATGAGTATAGTGTTGACCATTTGAGGATTTTGGTCCTCTCGAAGACTTTGGTCCACCTGAGGAATTTGATCTGGGGTTCAGGTTCTTCGCAGGTGGTGTTATGAGGACATTCACCTGAAGATTTTCCAAGCAACCTTTAGGGACCCAGATTTTCCTCATGGATGGTCCATTCCTGCAGTTAGTTCCAACATATCGAGCAAATACTTCACCAGATTCATTTTTGAACATTTTATAGTTGTAGTCAAATGACTCATGTGAGGAATAGGATAATTCACATGCAAAGCCCGTTACGGAGGATGGATCGACGTGAGGACCTTTAGCAGCAATCCATGAGGTTTTGGGATATTGCTCAGGTTTCTAGTATGATCCATCAACATTCAATTTCCTCTCGAAGGCAATTCCTTCTTTCCTCGGATTCCTATTCAAGATCTGCTTTTTGAGCACATCACAAAGAGTTTGATGCCCTTTGAGACTTTTGTATATGCCTATCACATAAAATTCCTTCAGCCCTGCATTTTCGTCAGTAGCATTTGTGGTTTCCTCAAGTGAAGAATTTGATACGCAAGAGCAGTTGAAGAATTTGTAGCGATAGAAGCATTTGATGATTCTGGTGAAGAATTGGCAGTTTCACGCTCGATGCATTTGAGATATGGTGGAGTAAATTCAACCCGAGCGGCACTGATCTGTTGAGCAAGCAATGAATCGTTTTCCATACGAAGATCATCATGAGACATCTTCAACTTCTCAAGATCAAGTTTCCTTCAAAGAAATTCATAGGAAAGTTTCTCATGATCAGCCAAGAGTGTGCCATAACGATCTTGAAGACTATCAAATCTAGACTGAAGACTTTTTACATCTTCAGTGAGGACTTGCCTTTGATTCACTTCATCATTCAACAAATCATCGCTTCTGTCTAGCAGTTTTTTGAAGCTTTTCAATGGCATTTTGTTCTTTAGTTGCAATGGTGGCAAGTTTACTGTAACTGTGTTTTTTTATAATCATCAGGTTCACAGTCACTTGAGTCAGAGGAGGAAGTGTCATTCGGTACCTTTGAACCTTTTGCCATGAAGCAATAGGTTGGAGCAAATTCATCAGCATATTCATCAGTGTAGATAGCATTGTCATTTTATTCAAGGTTGAAGATTGACTTGCTGATGAATGTGGTAGCCAGTGCAAGACTGATACGTCTCCGCCGTATCTACTTTTCCGAACTCTTTTGCATTTGTTTTGGACTCTAATTTGCATGATTTGAATGGAACTAACCCGGACTGACGCTGTTTTCAGCAGAATTGCCATGGTGTTGTTTTTGTGCAGAAATAAAAGTTCTCGGAATGTCCTGAAAATTTACGGAGATTTTTTCTGGAATAAAAGAAAAATACCTACGCAAAGATCCATCGGAGGGTGCGTGCCAGTGGGACACAACCCCACAGGCCGCGGCTACCCCCTAGGCCGCGCCGTGCAGGCTTGTGGGGCCCACGTGGCACCACCGCCCCCAATCTCAGTTTTATATCTTCAGTTTCGCATGGAAAAAAATCAGAGAGAAGGTTTCATCGTGTTTTGCGATACGGAGGCGCCGCCACATCCTGTTCTTCATCTGGAGGGCAGAACTGGAGTCCGTTCCGGGCTCCGGAGAGGGGAAATCGTCGCCATCGTCATCATCAACCTTTCTCCATCGACAATTCCATGATGCTCTTCATCGTTCATGAGTAATCTCATCGTAGGCTTGCTGGACGGTGATGAGTTGGATAAGATCTATCATGTAATCGAGTTAGTTCTTGACGGGGATTGATCCCTAGTATCCACTATGTTCTAGATTGATGTTCCTACTACTTGGCTATGCTTAATGCTTGTCACTAGGGCCCGAGTGCCATGATTTCAGATCTGAACCTATTATGTTGTCGCCAATATATGTGTGTTTTAGATCTTATCTTGCAAGTTGTAGTCACCTACTATGCGTTATGACCCGGCAACCCCGGGGTGACAATAGCCGGAACCACTCCCGGAGATGACCATAGTATGAGGAGTTCATGTATTCACCAAGTGTTAATGCGTTGGGCTGGTTTTTTATTAAAAGGAGAACCTTAATATCCCATAGTTTCCATTAGGACCCCGCTGCCACGGGAGGGATGGACAATAGATGTCATGCAAGTTCTTTTCCCTAAGCACGTATGACTACATACAGAATACATGCCTACATTAGATTGACGAACGGGAGCTAGTTACTTATCTCTCTGTGTTATAGCTATTACATGATGAATCACATCCGTGACACTCATCCATCACCGATCCACTGCCTACGAGTCTTTTACTACTGGTCCTCGCTACGTTACTTTGTCTAGGCTTGTCCCTTTCTACAAAAGGGATTGGGCTACTTTGCTGCTACTGTTGCTACTGCTGTCACTTTGCTGCTATCGTTGCTAATGTTTTTACTTTGCTGCTGCTGTTGCTACTTCTGATCCTTGCTACTCCACTGTTACTCGTTGCAAGATCTTTTCCGACAATGTTGTCGGGGAAGAATAGTTGCTCGTCAATGTACCTTTTTCTGGCTCCATTGATACAACAGTTAGGAATAGTCTGCCATCAATAGATTGTTTCTGGTACCGTTGTTATCATACTACTTTAGTACTGATAATTTGCTTGCAGACAATAATCTTTCAAGTGTGGTTGAATCTGATAAACTCAGCTGCTAATACTTGAGAATATCCTTTCGCTTCCCTTAGCGAACCAACAAATTTGGGTTGAATACTCTACCCTCGAAAATTGTTGCGATCCCATACGCTTGTGGGTCATCAAGGCCTTTTTCTGGCGCCGTTGCTGGGGAAGCACAACTATATTCTCTGAGTCACTTGGGATTGACGTCTGCGGATCACTTTGAGGAATATGAAAGATCCAAGAACTAAAATCCTGCCTTCCACTACGAGGAGAGGTAAGGAACTGCCATCTAGCTCTGCACTTGATTCACCTTCAGTTTTGAGTAAGCTTGCGACTTCACCTCCTGCTAGAAATCTTGATATGTCGCATGTGCTTGATGATGCTACTTCTGCTACGATTGATACTATGCCTGATGATGCTATGCTTGATACTATGCCTGATGATGCTATGCTTGATACTATGCCTGATGATGATATGCTTGATACTATGCCTGATGATGCTATGCTTGATACTATGCCTGATGATGCCATACTTGATACTATGCCTGATGATGTATGTGTGATACTGCTTTGCCACTTGGTGCATTCCTTGATGCACATATTGCTAGAGTTGTAGCTAGATGTGATGATACTTCTGAAACTGCTGATACTATTGAAGTAGAACCTGCTACTATGCCTGAATTGCTTGTAATGCCTGATACGCGCTATGTTATGCAGGGAGAGATAGCTGAGGATTTTCTTGCGTGTAAGGATAGCTATGATGTTGAGAAATTACTGCACAAGTGGGAAGAAAAATCTCTAAATGCTAGGATGAAATACGACCCGAAGTTTGCCACTTTGCCTATCTTTGTGATCGATAAGGATTATGAATTCTCTGCTGACCCTGAGTTAATCACTCTGGTCGAATCTGATCCTTTTCACGGTTATGAGTCTGAAACGGTTGTAGCCCATCTTACCAAACTGCACGATGTAGCCACCCTATTCACTAGTGAGGAAAAGATCCGCCACTACTAGATCCTCAAGCCGTTTCCTTTCTCACTAAAGGATGATGCTAAGACCTGGTTCACTTCTCTTGCTCCCGATTGTGTGCGTAGCCCCCAGGATATGGTCTACTACTTCTCTGAAAAATATTTCCCTGCCCATAAGAAGCAAGCTGCCTTGCAGGAAATATACAACTTTGCTCAAGCTGAAGAAGAGAGTCTCCCACCAGCTTTGCCTGATCACCCTCTTGAGAAGAATGAAATACTTGATATCTTCTATAATGGACTTACCGATGCTTCCAAAGACCATCTAGATAGTTGTGCCAGTAGTGTTTTTAGGGAACAAACCGTAGAACAAGCTGAGATTCTACTGAATAACATCTTGTGCAATGAGAATGCTTGGACTATTCCCGAACCACCTCCTAAGCCAACTCCAAAGAAAAGAGGTATTCTATTCCTCAGTCCTAAAGATATGCAAGAAGCTAAGAAATCTATGCGAGAGAAAGGCATTAAATCTGAAGATGTCAAAAATCTACCACCTATCGAAGAGATCCATGGTCTCGATAACCCGATACAGGTAGTAGAAGTAAATTCTCTGCGTAGGTTTGATGAGAGTGATATTCCTTTTGATAAACCTGCTAACCTATGCATGGATGAACTTGATAACTTCGTTGCCAAACAACAAAGTTTCAATGATTATGTTAGCAGACAATTGGAAAAGATTGCTCATATGCTTAGTCATTTAAGTGCTTGTGTGGACAGAAACGTCAATGATCTTAAACTTCTGAGTAAACATGCCTCTATGGTTACTACTCACGTAGAACAAGTACTTAAAGCTCAAAATGACTTGCTCAATGAGTTGAATGACAATTCTATCAGAGTCGTTACTAGAGGCGGTAGAATGACCCAAGAACCTTTGTATCGTGAGGGTCATCCGAAGAGAATTGAACAAGATTCTCAAGGATTTGGCACTGATGCACCTAGTCATCCTATATAGAAGAAGAAAGATGATAGGAACCTGCACACTAGCAACCATGTTGCTGCTACACCTGAGAGTCCAAACGATGCCTCTGTCTCTGATGCTAAAACGCAATCTGGTGATGAACATGAGCCTAATGATAATATCAATAGGGATGTTCATGATGATGCTCAACCTAGTAATGAAAAGGATGTGGAGATTGAACCTAATCTTGATAACCCACAGCCTAAGACTAGAAGATGCGATAAGAATGACTTCGCTGCTAGGAAGCACGGTAAAGAAAGGGAACCATGGGTTGAGAAACCTATGCCCTTTCCTCCCAAACCATCCAAGAAAAAGGATGATGAGAATTTTGAGCGCTTCGTTGTAATGATCAGACCTGTCTTTCCGCAGATGCGTTTGACAGATATGCTCAAAATGTCTCCTTATGCTAAGTACATGAAAGATATTGTGACTAATAAGAGGAGGATACCTGATCTTGAGATCTCCACCATGCTCGCTAATTACACTTTCAAGGGTGGAACTCTGAAGAAACTAGGTGATCCCGGTGTGCCCACTATACCTTGCTCCATTAAAGGTAACTACGTTAGAACTGCGTTGTGCGACCTTGGAGCTGGTGTTAGTGTTTTGCCTCTTTCTCTTTATCGTAGGCTTGAACTGGATAAGTTGACACCCACTAAAATATCTCTGCAAATGGCCGACAAATCAACTGCTTTCCCTATCGGCATTTGCGAGGATGTGCCTGTTGTGGTTGCTAACACCACTATCTTAATAGACTTTGTTATCTTGGATATTCTCGAGGACGATGCCATGGTTGCGATCCTCGGAAGACCCTTTTTAAACACTGCACGGGCTGTTATAGATTGCAACAAAGGCAATGTCACTTTCCATGTCAACGGTAATGAGCATACGGTGCACTTTCCGAAGAAACAGTATCGAGTACATTGCATCAATGCTATCAAAAAAACTTCATTGATTCTTATTGGGAGCTTTGAATGCCCTATTCCTCGTGTCAAGATGAAGTATGATTTGCTTGTTGGGGAGATACACATCCCCATTGAGGTGACCTAGTGACTTCGAAAATTCTCCGTCTTCTTTTGCGATTCGAGAAAGTTTTGTCGAGGGGATTTGATTAACCCCACTGATGGATTTCTTTTGATGACCATGAGAAGGATGAATCAAGGAGTCACAAACCTCTGTTCCAAGCTTTCACTTTAGTTTGCTTAGAAGAAAAATGATAGGTTTAGTTTAGTTTTCCCTGTTTTCTGTTTCAGCGTCCGGTAGAAAAGTACCCAAAAAATAAAAGTTCTCCGAACGCTATGAAAATCAAGTATGATTTTTTCTGGATTTTTTGAAAAATACTGGGACAAAAAGTCTGTCTGGGGGCCACACGAGTGGGCCACAAGCCCTAGGGGCGCGGGCACCCCCTGGCCGCGCCACCCAGGCTTGTGGGGCCCACGGGCACCCCCTCCACTCATTCTTGCTCTCATCCGCTTCTCCTACCTCCAGAAAAAATCGTTTCGCAGCACAAACCCGTGTTCTTGCTCCTCTTGGTGGGATTTTCGATCTCTTTTCTCAAATCACCGTTCTCCGAACTGTTTTGGGGAAATTACTCCTTGGTAATTGACTCCTCCATTGGTCCAATTAGTTTTTGCTCTAGTGCCTTATACTCCGCGTATTTTTTCTGCCTTGGTGACCATGTTCTTGAGCTTTGCATGCTGATTCTAGTTGGTCCCAAGTAGTTTTGATGCGTAATATGGTCAATAAGCACTTGTTGGAGTAGTTGCTACGAGTTTCGTTGAGCCTTATTCACTTTTCCTTAGAATCACTAAAAATTTCAGAAATTTTCAGAGATAAAAAATGGGAAAGATGAGGAGGTTCTTAAGAGGCTCGTCAAGTCGTGACCCCAAGGATGATGGGAGTGAGAAGAAGCCCAAGTATTTGGTCCCTCGAGTCGCAGAAGTTCGAGCGTGCGAGTGGCCAAGCGACGTGTTCTTACGCGCCGTTGGAATTTATGAGGACTTTTATCACTTGGTGGAGAACGCAGGCCTTACTGCCTTCGTTGAAGATAAGTGTCTGCAATACCTCCTCCCCACTAATATCTTCGTACAAAGCTTTAACTTCTATCCGAGGAAGAATCCTCCTATGGTTGAGTTCAAACTTTATGATATCCCCCAGCGCATGTCACTACAGGATTTTTTCAATGTTTGCAAATTACCTTACGTTGGGGATATTCATGAACCTCGTCCATGGGACTTGGAAGCTTTCATCGGTACAATTGTTGTAGGAGAGGAGAGAGGAGTGTCTTGCGTTAGAGCTGCTAGCATTCATTTTCCCATGCTTCGGTACTTCTCACTATTTGTGGGAAAATGTTTGATTGGCCGTGGGGAAGCTGGGTCACTTAGTTCCCCAGATCTTGCGTTCTTGCGTGAAGCCCTTTATAACGCTAAAACTTATAGCTTGGGTGCTATAGTAGCTCAACGGTTGAACCTGAACCGTTCTAAAGGTGTTGTCTATGGAGGTATCTATGCTACTCGTCTTGCTAGACACTTTGAGATACCTATTAGACTGGAGGAGGAAGAAGAGATTCTTCTTCCCGAGAGATATCTAGATTACGATAGTATGGTTCTCCATCACTTTCTTGATAGAGATACAAATAGAAGGATGATTTATAACCTGGTATTTATTTAGCGTACTCGTGAGACTATTACTTTGCCTGCTCCTTCTTTGTTCAATCTCCATGCAGGCAGGTACATTATTATGCCCTCGGACATCTACGCATATTGGGGACTAGCCCAACCACAAGTGCCCGTGCCCGAGCCACCAGTCGAGTACCAGACGCCAGTTTATCAATGGGAGCCAGAGGAGCTCACACAGCAGTGGCATCCTCAGTCCACTCTGGAGTACCCCGGAGCTGGTTATTTCCCTCCATGGAGTAGACCAAGTTAGGCCAAAAGCCTAAGCTTGGGGGAGTACGTGTTCTCACCGACTTTACATTCTTGCTTATGCTTTCACTTTGTTAGCCGGTGTTCACACTTTGCCACTGTATCATCCATGCTAGTTTATTTTCTTTTTCTTGTTTTCTTTTCGTGTGTCTGTCTAGTTTGAGAAAACCCAAAAAGATTTTCTTTTTCTTCTTTTGCTTGTTGGGAGCTTTCCCGTGTAAATAGTTTTCTTTTTCTTTGGGTCAAGGTAGAAGATATTGGCTACAATGTTTAGTGGCTCTTGCATGCATACCTGTTTAGCTTTCAAAGAGCCATATTACTTTGTCTTCTCCTTTGTGTTTGCCTGCAGATTCCAGCTTTAGTCCAATGCACGAGCACGCTTATTATTGTTCACATCGTTCGTTCGTGCAAGTGAAAGGCAATAATGACGATATATGATGAAGTGACTGAGCCTGGAAAAGCTGGTATGAACTCGATCTATTTTGTTTTTGTAAATATGACTAGCTCATCATGCCATGCCGTGTAAATGCCTCATGACGATATTTTGTTTTTGTGAGGGAAACATGTTTGCAATGACAACTTGGAGATCATAGTTGCTTATGCCATGCTTACTTAGCTAGGAGCTTATAATGGTTTGCCTTGGTTGCCAACATGAACGTTGAGATGACTATGATGTAGTATGATAGGATGGTATCCTCCTTTGAATGTTTCAAGTGGCTTGACTTGGCGCATGTTCACGCATGTAGTTGAAACAAAATCAACATAGCCTCTATGATGTTCATGTTCATGGTGATTTATGTCCTACTCATGCTTGCACTCAATGTTAGTTACTCTCAATGCATTTTGATGACTGTTGTCGCTCTCTAGTTGGTCGCTTCCCAGTCTTTTGCTAGCCTTCACTTGTACTAAGAGGGAATACTGCTTGTGCATCCACCTCCATAAACCCAAAGGTGTGCCATATGAGTCCACCATACCTACCTATGTGCGTTATCTACCTGCCGTTCCAAGTAAATTTGCATGTGCCATTCTCTAAACCTTCAAGAAATAATCTGTTTTGCATGCCCAAACCGCTCATGTGGTGACAGGGGGCTATTGGTATCTTCCATGCTAGGCATGTTATCCTCGATATGTGTTTATTGACTATCATTCACGAGAAAGGGGCCGGTAATTGGAATTCCCAGTTCCAAGCTCAAATCGAAAAGATAATTGCAAACAAAACTCCCCCAGGATTGATGTTGGTATGGACGGTACCCAAGGATTCGGCTAGCCGTGGAGTGTGATTGATTGGTGGTGGGGGAGTCAAAACTTTACTTTTCTGTTTGGGAACCGCCTATAGCATGTGTAGCGTGGAAGATGTTGAGAACTCTTAGTCATTGCATTGACAATGAAAGCATGCCACCCAAAATTATTATGTCTGTTTTCAAAGCTTGAGCTTTGGCACCTCTGCAAATCAATGCTTCCCTGCGCGAAGGGCCTCTTGATACGTCTCAAACGTATCTATAATTTTTGATGGTTTCACGCTATTATCTTACCTTCTTTGTATGTTTTATGTACCTTTTTATATCTTTTTGGGACTAACTTATTAATTCAGTGCCAAGTACCAGTTCCTGTTTTTTCCTTGTTTTTGCCTCTTTTCAGATCTGATTTTGGAATGGAGTCCAAATGGAAGAAAAACCCTGAAATGATTTTTTACCGAACGGAAGAAGTCCATGGGGCTTTTGGGCCAAGCCAGGTGGGCTCCAGGGAGCCCACAAGCCCCCACTCCGCCACCAGGGGGAGGTGGCGGTGGGTAGGCTTGTGGCCTCCCTGGCCGCCCCATGACCTAGATCTTTGGCCTACAAATTCCCAAATATTCCGCAAAAAATCAGGGGAGCCTCGAAAATTCTCTTCCGCCGCCGCAAGCTTCCGTTTCCGCCTTCATGTGCATTGAATAGTTAGAGAAGTTTGATTCATCTCAATTAGTTTTGAGTTGTGGTTATGGTAATATTGAAAGTCATGCTAGTAAGGTGTTGTGGATCTAGAAATACTTGTGTTGAAGTTAGTGATTCCTGTAGCATGCACGTATGGCGAACTGCTATGTGATGAAATCTGAGCATGATTAGTCTATTGATTGTCATCCTTTGCGTGGCAGTCGGGATCACGCGATGGTTTATACCTACCAACCCTTCCCCTAGGAGTATGCATTGAATGCTTTGTTTCGATTACTAATAAAACTTTTGCAACAAGTATATGAGTTCTTCATGACTAATGTTGAGTCCATGGTTTAGATGCACTTTCACCTTCCACCATCACTATCTTCTTAGTGCCGTGCAACTCTCGCCGGTGCACAAAACCCACCATTAGCCTCCCTCAAAACAGCCACCATACCTACCTACTATGGATTTTTCAAAGTCATTCCGAGATATATTGCCATGCAACTACCACCATGATATGTGCCACCACGTCTACATTGACTTTACACGATCGTAAGATAGCTAGCATGATGTTTCCATTGATGTCTATGCCATGCTAGATCATTGCCACGGTACACTACCGAAGGCATTCCATACAGAGTCATAGTTGCTCTAAGTTTTGAGTTGAAAGTGTGATGATCATCATTATTAGAGCATTGTACCATGTGAGGAAATAAAAGAGGCCAAATAAGCCCATAAAAAAGTCTAAAGAGCCCACCAAAATAATAAAAAAAAGATAAAAAGAGAGAAGGGACAATGCTACCACTTTTTCCACAATTGTGCATTTTGAGCACCATGATCTTCATAATTGAAAGTCTCTCGTTTTGTCACCACCATATAGCTAGTGGGAAATTCTCATTATATAACTTGGCTTGTATATTCCAATGATAGGCTTCCTCAAAATTCCCTTAGGTCTTCGTGAGCAAGCAAGTTGGATGCACACCCGCTAGTTTTCTTTAAGAGCTTTCACATACTTGTAGCTCTAGTGCATCATTTGTATGGCAATCCCTACTCATTCACATTGATATCTATTGATGAGCATCTCCACAGCTCATTGATACGCCTAGTTAATGTGACTCTCTTCTCCTTTTTGTCTTGCAACCCCCACCACATTCCACACCATTTATAGTGTTATAACCATGGCTCACGCTCATGTATTGCGTGAGAGTTGAAAATGTTTGAGAAAGTAAAGGTGTGAAACAATTACTTGGCCAATACCGGGGTTGTGCATGATTTAAATTCGTTGTGCAATGATGATAGAGCATGGCCAGACTATATGCTTTTGTAGGGATAACTTTATTTTGGCCTTGTTATTTTGAAAGTTCATGATTACTTTGCTAGTTTGCTTGAATTATTATTGTTTCCATGTCAATAGCAAACTATTGTTTTGAATCTAATGGATCTGAACATTCACGTCACATAAGAGGAATTACAAAGGACACCTATGCTAGGTAGCATGAAAGCATCAAAAATTCATTCTTATCGCTTCCCTACTCGAGGACGAGCAGGAGTTAAGCTTGGGGATGCTTGATACGTCTCAAACGTATCTATAATTTTTGATGGTTTCACGTTGTTATCTTTCCTTCTTTGTATGTTTTATGTACCTTTTTATATCTTTTTGGGACTAACTTATTAATTCAGTGCCAAGTAGGGCTGCAAGAAAAGCTTGAGGCTCGTGAGCCGCTCGAGATCAACTCGTCTTTTGGCTCGACTCGAGATCGACTCGAAAAGAAACGAGTTGAGTATGAACACTATGTGTAGCTCGGTCAAGAAACAAGCCGATCTTGAGCCAATACTAGCTCGCTCGATTTTAGATCGATAGCTCGGCTTAACGTCATCATGTTAAATGATTGTGTTATATATTAAATGGAAATAGAATGATTTATTACCATTTATGTTGTCCATGATTTTTCTCCATTTTATTTACTAGGAAACATGGAAGTTTAATTAAGTGTAGAGAAAATTTAGGCCTTATTACCATATGTGATCGGGTGTGTGTTAATATTCTGTTTCTTTTGGCCCGAATTCCCAAGCATATTTCCTTGCTTTTCCTATCTTTCTTTTAGGAAGACCATCATATGCTGCAAGATGAGCTCTTTGAAGAATGACATGATGACTGTACAATCGATTGAAGTAAGCCCTTTTTCCATTTTCACGTTGAATGATATCTGAATACGTATGCGGTTCTTTCTCAAGCTCTGAGTTATGATTACACTATTCATGTGTAAAATACTTTTGGATAAGGTGCGTGTAATTCAGCGTACTGTAAGCCAAAGTGAACATTTCTTTTACGGTCTCATTTAGCTCGAAAGTAACTCAAGATCGACTCGAGATCGTTACAAGCTAAGCACGAGTCATGTTTTACGGCTCGATGTTGAGCTTCACTCAGCTTGACCTCGCTCGAATTTTAGTATGAAATGAGTCGAGCCAAGTACAACTCGCTCGAACTCGACTCATTTGCAGCCCTAGTGCCAAGTGCCAGTTCCTGTTTTTTCCGTGTTTCTGACTCTTTTCATATCTGATTTTGGAATGCAGTCCAAATGGAAGAAAAACCCCGAAATGATTTTTTTTCCCGAACGGAAGAAATCGAGGGGGCTTTTGGGCCAAGCCAGGTGGGCTCCAGGGAGCCCACAAGCCCCCACTCCGCCACCAGGGGAGGCGGCGGTGGGCAGGCTTGTGGCCTCCCTGGCCGCCACCTGACCTAGATCTTTGGCCTATAAATTCCCAAATATTCCGCAAAAAATCAGGGGAGCCTCGAAAATACTTTTTCGCTGCCTCAAGCTTCCGTTTCCACGAGATCTCATCTGGAGACCCTTCCCGGCGCCCTGCCGGAGGGGACTTTGGAGTTGGAGGGCTTCTTCATCATCATCATCGCCCCTCCAATGACTCGTGAGTAGTTCACTTCAGACCTACGGGTTCGTAGTTAGTAGCTAGATGGCTTCTTCTCTCTCTTGGATCTTCAATACAAAGTTCTCCATGATCTTCATGGAGATCTATCCGATGTAATCTTCTTTGGCGGTGTGTTTGTCGAGATCCGATGAATTGTGGGCTTGTGATCAGATTATCTATGATATATATTTGAGTCTTTGCTGATTTCTGATATGCATGATTTGATATCCTTGTAAGTCTCTCCGAGTCTTCGGTTTTGTTTGGCCAACTAGATCTATGATTTCACAATGGGAGAAGTGCTTGGTTTTGGGTACTGCCATGTGGTGACCTTTCCCAGTGATAGTAGGGGCAGCAAGGCACAGATCAAGCAGTTGCCATCAAAGGTAAAAAGATGGGGTTTTTATCATTGGTTTGAGATTATCCCTCTACATCATGTCATCTTGCTTAAGGTGTCACTCTGTTCTTATGGACTTAATACACTAGATGCATGCTGGATAGCGGTCGACGTGTGGAGTAATAGTTGTAGATGCAGAAAGTATCGGTCTACTTGTTTCGGACGTGATGCCTATAGAAATAATCATTGCATAGATATCGTCATGACTCTGCACAGTTCTATCAATTGCTCGACAGTAATTCGTTCACCCACCGTCTACTTGCTTTCATGAGAGAAGCCACTAGTAAACACTACGGCCCCCGGGTCTATTCACATCCATCGTTTACATCTCCGCTTTTACTTTGCTTTGTTTATTTGTTGCTTTCAGTTCTCACTTGGCAAACAATCTATAAGGGATTGACAACCCCTTCATAGCGTTGAGTGCAAGCTTTTGTGTTTGTGCAGTATCTTGAGTTATTCTTCCGCCGGATTGATACCTTGGTTCTCAAACTAAGGGAAATACTTACCTTCGCTATGCTACATCACTCTTTCCGCTTCGGGGGAACACCAACGCAAGGCTCCAAGGCCACGGGGGAAATCCTTTGCATACTTGCCTGGGAAGTCCCTTAAGGCGTAGCCGTAGCTGAAGGATTCCTGGTGTCGTCGACATAACTATTTTTGGTGCCATTGCAAGGGATACACAGCAAACATCGGAAGTATTTCTGGCACCGTTGCCGGGGAGGAGAAATCAAGATCTATCCAAGTAGGTCTCACAAACTCTTCTCTTGCATTACTTTTGTTGACAGTTGCCTCTCGTTTTTCTCTCCCCCATTTCACATTTGCCGTTTTCATTTGCGTTTCTCCTTTGCCTTTTTCGTTCGCCCTTTTCTCTCGCTTGCTTTCTGTTCGCTTGTGTGCCATGTGCCTTCAATATGCTTGCATCTTCGCTTGCTGAAAATCTAGTGATATGGATCCTCATCCACTTGCCAGTCTCTTTAAGAGACCCACTCGTGTGGAACAAATTGCTAGTGAGTTGAGGGCAATTGACTATTTCTTTGGAGTTTTGCGTAAGATGCATGAATCTGAAAATTGTGAGGAAGAAATTCATGAAGTGATTCACGAGGGTTCCTTGGATGAAAAGCATGATTGCAATGGTTTCACTATAAATTCTATTAGTGACAATCATGCTAAGAATATGCAAAAACCTAAGCTTGGGGATGCTAGTTTTGCTATGACCACTGCTTATTGCAATAATCATGATAGGGGTGATGATCTTTCTTATGATCTTGAAAATTTGTTCAAACCTCATGATGAATATGATATTTGCAACAATACTGAAAGTGGGATTGGAGAAGTCATGACTTTATTTGATGATAATCCCACTATTTTTGAAGAGTGTCAACTTTGCATGCATGTGGATCATGAAAAGAATATCATATGGGATAGCTATATTGTTGAATTTGAATATGATCCCACATGTAATTGCTATGAGAGAGGAAAATATTTTGGTAGAAACTTTCATGTTACCAAATCACCTCTCGTGATGTTGAGATTGCTATTGTCTCTTTCTTCTTCCTTGCTTATGGAAACTATTGGTTGTCTTGACAATCTGTTTTCCTATAACATGCCTATGCATAGGAAGTATGTTAGACTTAGATGTGATTTTCACATGCTTTAGGATGCTCTCGTTGTGCTTCAATTCTTGTCTTTTGTGAAGAGCATCATTGAATGCCTAGCTAAGGGCGTTAAACAAAAGCGCTTGTTGGGAGGCAACCCAACAAATTTATCCTTTTTCTTTCTGTTTTTTGTTTTCCACACTTCCATAATTCTATTATGATTGTGTTTTTTGTGTTTCTTTTTGCGTTTGTGCCGAGCAAAACCGTTATGATTAGTCTTGGGGATGATCGTTTGGTCACGCTCGAAAAGACAGAAACTTTCTGCTCACAAAAAGAATTTTCATTTTTTTTCTGTAATATTTTTTTAGTTGATTCTTTTTTCTTCTGATTTCTACACAAATTCTTCAGAATGTCGTAATGTTTCAGAATTTGTAAAGTACCAGAGGTATACGAAACATAAAGATTGCAACAGACTGGTCTGTTGTTAACAGATTCTGTTTTTGTTGTGTTGGTTGCTTATTTTGATGAAACTATGGGTAGTATCAGGGGGTATTAGCCATGGAAGATTGAAAGTACAGTAACCCAATATCAGCACAAGTAGAATTTCAGTTTGCTATAGTACCTAAGGAAGTGGTGGTTTGCTTTCTTGTACTAATGTTCTCACGAGTTTCTGTTTAAGTTTCGTGTTGTGAAGTTTTCAAGTTTTGGGTGAAGTTCTTATGGACAAAGAGATAAAGAGTGGCAAAATCTCAATCTTGGGGATGCCCAAGGCACCCCAAGAGATTCAAGGATGACGTAAAAGCCTAAGCTTGGGGATCCCCCGGGAAGGCATCCCCTCTCTCGTCTTCAATCCATCGGTAACGTTACTTGGGGCTATATTTTTATTCACCACATGTTATGTGTTTTTTGCTTGGAGCATCTTGTATCGTAGGAGTCTTTTATTTTGGTTGTGTCACAATCATCCTTGATGCACACCTAGAGAGAGAGACATGCACACATCGTGATTTTGTCGAGCTTCACTTATATCTTTTGGTAGACAAGTCAGCTCACATGTGCTTCACTTATATCTTTTGAGCTAGATACTTTTTCTCTATGTGCTTCACTTATATCTTTTAGAGCACAGTGGTGCGTATCTTGGTAGTTGATCTATGCTTTGAAAGTATTCTCAAAAGGGGTAGTTATCCAAAGGGATATGAAAACTTCCACCTTCATGTGCATTGAATAGTTAGAGAAGTTTGATTCATCTCAATTAGTTTTGAGTTGTGGTTATGTTAATATTGAAAGTCATGCTAGTAAAGTGTTGTGGATCTAGAAATACTTGTGTTGAAGTTAGTGATTCCTGTAGCATACACGTATGGTGAACCGCTATGTGATGAAATCTGAGCATGATTAGTCTATTGATTGTCATCCTTTGCATGGCGGTCTGGATCGCGCGATGGTTTATACCTACCAACCCTTCCCCTAGGAGTATGCGTTGAATGATTTGTTTAGATTACTAATAAAACTTTTGCAACAAGTATATGAGTTTCATGACTAATGTTGAGTCCATGGTTTAGATGCACTTTCACCTTCCACCGTCACTATCTTCTTAGTGCCGTGCAACTCTCACCGGTGCACAAAACCCACCATTAGCCTCCCTCAAAACAGCCACCACCTACCTACTATGGCTTTTTCAAAGTCATTCCGAGATATATTTCCATGCAACTACCACCATGATATGTGCCACCACGTCTACATTGCCTTTGCACGATCGTAAGATAGCTAGCATGATGTTTACATTGATGTCTATGCCATGCTAGATCATTGCCACGGTACACTACCGAAGGCATTCCATACAGTCATAATTGCTCTCAGTTTTGAGTTGAAAGTGTGATGATCATCATTATTGGGGCATTGTCCCATGTGAGGAAATAAAATAGGCCAAAGAAGCCCATAAAAAAAGAGGCTAAAGAGCCCAACAAAATAATAAAAAATGAGAGAAAAAGAGAGAAGGGACAATGCTACCACTTTTTCACACTTGTGCATTTTGAGCACCATGATCTTCATGATTGAGAGTCTCTCGTTTTCTCACCACCATATAGCTAGTGGGAAATTCTCATTATATAACTTGGCTTGTATATTCCAATGATAGGCTTCCTCAAAATTGCCTTAGGTCTTCGTGAGCAAGCAAGTTGGATGCACACCCACTAGTTTTCTTTAAGAGCTTTCTCATACTTGTAGCTCTAGTGCATCATTTGTATGGCAATCCCTACTCATTCACATTGATATCTATTGATGAGCATCTCCACAGCTCACTAATACGCCTAGTTAATGTGACTATCTTCTCCTTTTTGTCTTGCAACCCCCACCACATTCCACACCATCTATAGTGCTATAACCATGGCTCACGCTCATGTATTGCGTGAGAGTTGAAAGTGTTTGAGAAAGTAAAGGTGTGAAACAATTACTTGGCCAATACCGGGGTTGTGGATGATTTAAATTCGTTGTGCAATGATGATAGAGCATGGCCAGACTATATGCTTTTGTAGGGATAACTTTCCTTTGGCCTTGTTATTTTGAAAGTTCATGATTACTTTGCTAGTTTGCTTGAATTATTATTGTTTCCATGTCAATAGCAAACTATTGTTTTGAATCTAATGGATCTGAACATTCACGTCACATAAGAGGAATTACAAAGGACACCTATGCTAGGTAGCATGAAAGCATCAAAAATTCATTCTTATCGCTTCCCTACTCGAGGACGAGCAGGAGTTAAGCTTGGGATGCTTGATACGTCTCAAACGTATCTATAATTTTTGATGGTTTCACGTTGTTATCTTGCCTTCTTTGTATGTTTTATGTACATTTTTATATCTTTTTGGGACTAACTTATTAATTCAGTGTCAAGTGCCAGTTCCTGTTTTTTCCGTGTTTTTGACTCTTTTCATATCTGATTTTGGAACGGAGTCCAAACGGAAGAAAAACCCCAAAATGATTTTTTATCCCGAACGGAAGAAGTCTAGGTGGGCTCCAGGGAGCCCACAAGCCCCCAATCCACCGCCAGGGGGAGGTGGCGGTGGGCAGGCTTGTGGCCTCCCTCGTCGCCCCCTGACCTAGATCTTTGGCCTATAAATTCCCAGATATTCCGCAAAAAATCAGGGGAGCCTCGAAAATACCTTTCCGCCGCCCAAGCTTCCGTTTCCGCGAGATCTCACCTAGAGACCCTTCCCGGCGCCCTGCCGGAGGGGACTTTGGAGTTGGAGGGCTTCTTCATCATCATCATCGCCCCTCCAGTGACTCGTGAGTAGTTCACTTCAGACCTGCGGGTCCGTAGTTAGTAGCTAGATGGCTTCTTCTCTCTCTTGGATCTTCAATACAAAGTTCTCCATGATCTTCATGGAGATCTATCCGATGTAATCTTCTTAGGCGGTGTGTTTGTCGAGATCCGATGAATTGTGGACTTGTGATCAGATTATCTATGATATATATTTGAGTCTTTGCTGATTTCTTATATGCATGATTTGATATCCTTGTAAGTCTCTCCAAGTCTTGGGTTTTGTTTGGCCAACTAGATCTGTGATTCTTACAATGGGAGAAGTGCTTGGTTTTGGGTTCTGCCATGTGGTAGTAGGGGCAGCAAGGCACACATCAAGCAGTTGCAATCAAGGGTAAAAAGATGGGGTTTTTATCATTGGTTTGAGATTATCCCTCTACATCATGTCATCTTGCTTAAGGCGTTACTCTGTTCTTATGGACTTAATACACTAGATGCATGCTGGATAGCGGTCGACGTGTGGAGTAATAGTAGTAGATACAGAAAGTATCGGTCTACTTGTTTCGGACGTGATGCCTATAGAAATAATGATTGCATAGATATCGTCACGACTCTGCACATTTCTATCAATTGATCGATAGTAATTTGTTCACCCACCGTCTACTTGCTTTCATGAGAGAAGCCACTAGTAAACACTACGGCTCCCGGGTCTATTCACATCCATCGTTTACATCTCCGCTTTTACTTTGCTTTGTTACTTTGTTGCTTTCAGTTCTCACTTGGCAAACAATCTATAAGGGATTGACAACCCCTTCATAGCGTTGGGTGCAAGCTTTTGTGTTTCTGTAGGATCTTGAGATACCTTGGTTCTCAAACTAAGGGAAATACTTACCGTCGATGTGCTACATCACCCTTTCCGCTTCGAGGGAACACCAACGCAAGGCTCGAAGGCCACGGGGGGAATCCTTTGCATACTTGCCTAGGAAGTCCCTTAAGGCGTAGTCGTAGCTGAAGGATTCCTGGTGCCGTCGACACAACTATTTCTGGCGCCATTGCAAGGTGTACACAACAAACATCACCTGTCTATTTATGTTCCTATTGATTCATCCTCCTCTTACAAAAGCATCAATTAGAGAGCACCTCTGTCATTTTTATGGTTTGCTTTTAACTGTGTTGAGTATGACTATGACTGGATCTTCATTGCCATGAATTACAATGATTAGTCAGCCCTTGTTCTTTGAAGGTGCTCTTCATTTATGTTTTGCGGTCTCAGAAAGAGCTAGCGAGATACCATCTATTCGTACTGCTTCATGTTGCTTTGATTGAAGTGTTGACATTTGTGGCTTATTATTATTTGCTCACTAGTTGATTATGCCATTGATATGAGTTTACCGTGAGACCTAGATGTCATTTGCTTATGTCGTTTGCTTGTGATCTTGCTGAAATTCTGGTTATGAGTTAGACATAGTTGCAACAACAAGATCAAACAGAGTTCGTCAAAGTTTTTCTTTTGTCTCTTTCAGTTTGTCAACTGAATTGCTTGAGGACAAGCAAGGCTTTAAGCTTGGCGGAGTTGATACGTCTCCGTCGTATATACTTTTCCGAACTGTTTTGCCCTTGTTTTGGACTCTAATTTGCATGATTTGAATGGAACTAACCCAGACTGACGCTGTTTTCAGCAGAATTGCCATGGTGTTGTTTTTTGTGCGGAAATAAAAGTTCTTGGAATGTCCTGAAAATTTACGGAGATTTTTTCTGGAATAAAAGAAAAATACCTACGCAAAGATCCACCGGAGGGGGCGTGCCCGTGGGTCACAAGCCCACAGGCCGCGGCCACCCCCCCCCCCCCCCTAGGCCGTGCCATGCAGGCTTGTGGGGCCCACGTGGCACCACCGCCCCCAATCTCAGCTCTATATCTTCCGTTTCGCCTGGAAAAAAATCCAGAGAGAAGGTTTCATCGCGTTTTGCGATACGGAGGCGCGGCCACATCCTGTTCTTCATCTGGAGAGCAGATCTGGAGTCTGTTTCGGGCTCCGGAGAGGGGAAATCGTCGCCATCGTCATCCTCAACCTTTCTCCATCGACAATTCCATGATGCTCTTCATCGTTCGTGAGTAATCTCGTCGTAGGCTTGCTGGACGGTGATGAGTTGGATGAGATCTAGCATGTAATCAAGTTAATTCTTGACGAGGATTGATCCCTAGTATCCACTATGTTCTAGATTGATGTTGCTACTACTTGGGTATGCTTAATGCTTGTCACTAGGGCCTGAGTGCCATGATTTCAGATCTGAACCTATTATGTTGTCGCCAATATATGTGTGTTTTAGATCCTATCTTGCAAGTTGTAGTCACCTACTATGCGTTATGACCCGGCAACACCGGAGTGACAATGCCGGAACCACTCCCGGAGATGACCATAGTATGAGGAGTTCATGTATTCACCAAGTGTTAATGTGTTGGTCCGGTTCTTCATTAAAAGGAGAACTTTAATATCCCGTAGTTTCCATTAGGACCCCGCTGCCACGGGAGGGATGGACAATAGATGTGATGCAAGTTCTTTTCCCTAAGCACGTATGACTACATACGGAATACATGCCTACATTAGATTGACGAACGGGAGCTAGTTACATATCTCTCCGTGTTATAGCTGTTACATGATGAATCACATCCATCACCGATCCACTGCCTACGAGTCTTTTACTACTGGTCCTCGCTACGTTACTTTGTCTAGGCTTATCCCTTGCTACAAAAGGGATTAGGCCACTTTGCTGCTACTGTTGCTACTGCTGTCACTTTGCTGCTACTGTTGCTACTATTATTACTTTGATGTTGCTGCTGCTGCTGTTCGTTGCTACTCCACGGTTACTCGTTGCAAGATCTTTTCCGACACTGTTGTCGGGGAAGAATAGTTGCTCGTCAACGTAGCTTTTTCTCGCGCCATTGATACAACAGTTAGGAATAGTCTGTCGTCAACAGATCGTTTCTGGCACCGTTGTTATCATACTACTTTGCTACTGATACTTTGCTTGCACACATTAATCTTTCAGGTGTGGTTGAATCTGATAAACTCAGTTGCTAATACTTGAGAATATTCTTTCGCTTCCCTTGGCGAACCAACATATTTAGGTTGAATACTCTACCCTCGAAAACTACTGCGATCCCATACGCTTGTGGGTCATCAAAGACTTGCCACACCAGACTATGAATCTTCTTCAGAACCTTCATCTTCATCACATTCCTTAGATTCTTCCTATGAATCCATTTCCTTGACAATGAGTGCCCGAGCCTTTCTAAAACTAGTCTTCTTGTGCGATGATGACATTCAGGATGAGGATTTTGAAGATTTCTTCTTTTTCTTCGAGTCATCAGAACTTTCATCCTTGTATTTCTTCTTCTTTGATTCTTTCACCTAGCGAGGATAGTCAACTATGTAATGACCTGATTTCTTACATTTGTGACTGGTCCGTTTCTTGTGGTCCTCAGATGAAGATTCTGATTTCCTCATATCTCTTCTTTAAGATTTACCAAACTGGCCACGCCTTGTAAACTTCTGGAATTTCCTCACGAACATTGCATGTTCTGATCCAAGTTCTTCAGGGTCACCAATGCTGCAATCTGAGTCTTCTTCCTCAGATGAGGAAATTGTTTTGGCCTTCAACGCACGAGGTCTTGAGTAGCTTGGTCCATACAGATCCCTCTTTTCTTCCTGTTGGAATTCATGAGTATTGAGTCTTTCAAGTATATCAGCAGGATCAAGAATCTTATAGTCTCCTCTTTCTTGAATCATCAGAACCAGTGTATCAAATGATGGGTCAAGAGATCTTAGCAGTTTCTTCACAACTTCATGGTCAGTGATGTCTCGAGCTCCCAGTGCTTGTAGTTCATTTGAGATGTAAGTGAGGCGATCAAAGGTATCTTGGCAACTTTCATTGTCAAGCCTCTTGAAGCGATTGAATAGATTGCGAAGAACATCAACACGAGAGTCATGCTGAGTTGAAATTCCTTCATTGACTTTGGACAGCCTATCCCAGATAAGCTTAGCTGTGCCCAAAGCACTTACTCTGCCATACTGACCTTTGCTCAGATGGCCACAGATGATATTCTTCGCTTGAGAATCAAGTTGCTTGAATTTCCTCACATCAGCGGCAGAGATAGTAGCAGTGATGGAGGGAATACCATGTTCCACAATGTACCACATATCATTGTCAATAGCCTGAAGATGCATCTGCATCTTGGTCTTCAAGTAGGGAAATCCATTTCCTTCGAAGGTAGGACATCCTGCAGTAGCCTTGATCATACCTGCAGTCGACATAACTAAAACTCCACGTGGTTAAACCAAACACACAGAACAAGGGAGTACCTTGCTCTGATACCAATTGAAAGCGCGTTATATCGACTAGAGGGGGGTGAATAGGCGATTTTTAGAATTTCATCACTGAGGAAATTCCTTGTGAAGAAATTCCTCAATGATGAATTACGTGCAGCAGAAAGAGCGCACGATCAGGAGTGCAAAAACTACTTGATACGTCTCCAACGTATCTATAATTTTTTTTATGGTTCCATGCTATTATCTTGTCAACTTTGGATGTTTTGTATGCATGAATATGCTATTTTATATCTTTTTTGGGTCTAACCTATTAACTCAGTGCCAAGTGGCAATTTCTGTTTTTCCCGTGTTTTTGACCTTTTTCAGAGAACAATATGAAACAGAGTCCAAACGGAATAAAACCTGCGCGATGATTTTTTTTCCATAACAGAAGATACGCACAGGACTTGAGAACCAAGGCAGGAGACCTCGTGGGAGATCACAAGCCCCCTAGCTGCGTGGCCTAGGGGGTGGCCGCGCCTGGCAGGCTTGTGGGCCCCACGTGGCTCCTTTGCCCTACCTCTTTCGCCTATAAATTCTCTAAGATCCCGAAACCAAAGAAGAGAGCCACAAAAATACTTCTCCGCCGCTGCAAGCTTCTGTCTCCGCAAGATCCCATCTGGTGCCCTGTTGGAGGGGGATTCCGACGCAGAGGGCTTCTTCATCAACACCATTGCCTCTCCGATGATGCGTGAGTAGTTCACCACAGACCTTCGGGTCCATAGCTAGTAGCTAGATGGCTTCTTGTCTCCCTTGGATCTTCAATACAAAGTTATCCATGATCTTCATGGAGATCTATTTGATGTAACTTTGTTTTGCGTTGTGTTGTCGAGATCCGATGAATTGTGGATTTATGATCAGATTATCTATGAATATTATTTGGGTCTCCTCTGATCTCTTATTTGCATGATTTCGTATCCTTGTAATTCTCTTCGAGTTATGGGTTTCGTTTGGCCAACTTGGTCTATAATTCTTGCAATGGAGAAGTGCTCGGTTTTGGTTTCATACCGTGCGGTGTCCTCACCCAGTGACAGAAAGGGTAGCGAGGCACGCAACGTGTTGTTGCCATCAAGGATAAAAAGATGGGGTTTATATCATATTGCATGAATTTATCCCTCTACATCATGTCATCTTGCTTAAGGCGTTACTCTGTTTGTTATGAACTCAATACACTAGATGCATGCTGGATAGCGATCGATGTGTGGACTAATAGTAGTAGATGCAGAAAGTATCGGTCTACTTGTCTCGGACGTGATGCATATATGTATGCTCATTGCCTTAGATATCGTCATGACTTTGCGCGATTCTATCAATTGCTCGACAGTAATTCGTTCACCCACCGCAATCCTAGCTATTATGAGAGAAGCCTCTAGTGAACACTATGGCCCCCGGGTCTACTTCGCATCCTATATTCAGATCAAAATTACTTTGTTGCACTTTTCACCTTTAGATCTCACCTTGCAAATAATCGTGAAGGGATTGACAACCCCTTTTTCGCATTGGGTTCAAGTTTGTTTGTTTTTGCACAGGTACATTGGTGCCTCATCTTGATACTCCTACTGGATTGATACCTTGGTTCTCAAACTAAGGGAAATACTTATCGCTACTTTGTTGCATCACCCTTTCCTCTTCAATGGAAAAAACCAATGCAAGCTCAAGAGGTAGCACTACTACAACAGATTACTTGGTGTAGATTATTAGAATCGGTTTACACAGTACGCAGGTACACAGAAAGAAGGTAAAGATTAACCCGAATGAAGAATTTGAGGTTGAGGAAATTCAGTGTGACAGCCCGATGCCGACGTTCCACAAGATTCCCCTTTTAATTCGTTGTCGCGGTGTGTTTTATTTTGTTTGTTGCATTCATCTTGCGCATCATGGCATCATGTCAAGTGTGTTCTTGTTGCTCCTTGTTGTTGGAGTGTTAGTGCCTTGCGAGTGTGACAATGTGTTGGTGGTGTGATGAGAGTGGATGCAACAAGAGCACTTCAAAACCCTTGTTGCAACATGGACCTAAAACCTTCTCTCCCCTCTTATTTTATTTTGTGTAGCGTTAGAGTTTCAGTTTTAACCCTAATAAAAAGTTCGTCTTATTTTAAAAATCCTTTTATTAAATGTGGAGGCAACCCCTTGGGTTTTCCTTTATTTACTCCGTTTGTTTTATTTCAAAAATAGAGTCTCATTTTTTATTTATAAAAAAAGGGTTTATTTCTGTTCTTCAAAAAGTCTCAATCTATTTTTATTTATTGGGGTATGTTTTAAGGAGCCCAAAAGTATTTTTATGTTAGTTTAATTCTTTTCTTTTGGTTGTGGTATTTTTTTCTTTTTCTTTTAAAACCGGCTTTGTTATTTATTTTTCTTCAGAAGAGAGAGGCCAGCCTGAGCCAAGCCAGCCCAAGGCCCACCGCGGCAAGGCCCCTGACCTAGCAACAAAGAGCCTCCAGCCCGATCCCATCTCCTCCTCCCTCATTCCCCTCGCTGCATTGTCGTTCTCCCTAGCCTCGCCGATCTCCTCTCCTCGCATCACCTAGCGCCACCCTAGCCCCGATCCCCTGCCGCGGAGATCCCCAGCGCCGCCCTAGCCCTGATTCCCTGCCACGGAGACCCCCAGCGACGCCCTATCCCCGATCCACTGCCGCCGGAGATCCCCCGTTGTGCTCGCCTCCCATGTCACCCCCGCCGTGCTCGCTGGAGCAGCCAGGCCCCTCGGCCTCGCCCCCTCTCGCCGGAGGTTCGCCCCGGCCGCGTGCAGCGCCAACCCCGCCGGAGCCACGCGTGCGTCACTGCCGCCTGCTACAGCTGTTGCGTGCTGCTCGCCCTGCCTTGCCCATTGATGTTGCTCCTGCTATGCTGATGCTGCTTGCCGTTGTCGCTGTGGCCTGCTAGGTTTCTTGCCGCTGAGGTTAGTTGTCGTTTTTCCTTGCTGCGTCGCCGCTTGCTGAAGCTGTTGGCTGTTGTTGCTGCTAGCTGTAGCTGTTACGATGTTGTTGTTGTTGCTTGTGTATGCTGTCGATGTTTGCTGTAGATGTTGTTGTGCCATGCTAGCTTGTTGTTGTTGTCTCGCTGTTGTTGCTTGCCTACCCGTGTTGCTGCTGCTAGGTTGCTTGCTGCTGTTGCTGTGTGCTTGTTGTTGCTGTGGCCCGCTAGCCGTTGTCGATTGCTTGCGTTGCGTGCTTGCTGCTTGCTGTGCTTGCTGTCGGATGCTGTTGCCGCGTGCTGCTGTCACATTTGCTATTGCTTGCTGCTATGTTGTTGCTGCTTTTTGTTGTGTCGTCGTTGCATGCTGCTGTTGCTGCTGTAGTCGTGTTGCTGCTGTCGCGGGTTGCCGTCGCCGAAGACCGTGTGCACCATCCCCGCCACCATGGATCGTTGACAAGTTCGCCGAGTACCACGACGTCCTCGACGACCCCGAATAACTACGGAGCAGTGCACAACTACCGACGCGAATAAACGTGTGCCACTACGCCAAGCGAACGACTACCGTCGACAAGATCATGAGTACCACTACGTCCACGACAATATTTGTTGTCCTATGCCGCAACGACCCGATCCGCTCCGATATGCACGCTTTGAAGGTATCCGTTGGAACGTTGTCGTGAACCTTGTGCATGTGATGTATGAGATGAACGTGTGCTTGCGCCATATATGTTGCCTGTTGAACGTTGTTCCTCCTTTGCGTGCCCCCGACACATGGGAACCCGGTAACCGGGATCACCCCATCTTTATTTGGTTTCACATGCACACGCTTCCAATTCGTTGGTACCGATATCTCGTTGAGTTATTGGGATAGGAACGTTGCCGTGGCTTCGTTTTCGTCTTGCCGCCATGGTTCCCTTTCGCTCGCCATGGCGACACATGCCTCTTTTCCTTCTTGCGTGTGCTGTTGTAAGCTCGCATGCATGACGCATTCATGGCATAATATCTTGTGTTGCATGTTTCTTGTGACGTAGCGACTCTCAAAGTCCCACGTGATTACCGACTAGGATGACTTGTAGAATCACCTGCTTCACCCCTTGCCATGTTAACAACATTTTAATATTGCCATGTAAATAAACGGGAGTGAATAAAATAATTAATCGTGGAGTTTCGTCGATATGCAACTCGTTGCATATCGAGCTTCACTTAATGTGTAGTGTTTGTGTGAGGTGAATTGCCATGCCATCCCTTGCATTATTGATCTGATCATGCATCATATTAGGTTGTGCTTCATGTCGTGCATTTGCCGTGGTGATTATCTGTGTTGATGCCTGTTTCCGGTTTGCTCCGTCTCGATAGAGTTCCGCAAGCGTGTCGGAATGTGAGGACCCGTTCGACTATGTTGGTTCGCCGACTTCACGGAGTTGTTCTTCTTCCAAGCGGGATCTCAGGCAAGATGTCCATTTCCCCAGATACCATTACTATCATTGCCATGCTAGTTTACCGTTTCTATCATTTATGCCTCGTTGCCTACCACATGTTAAATATGAGCCTCTCAACAATGCCATGAAAACCTTCAACCTGTTCAACCTAGCAAACCACTGATTGGCTATGTTACTGCTTGCTTAACCCTGTGTTAGCGTTGCTAGTTGCAGGTGCAGTTGCTTCCATGTGATAACATGGTCCCTTGTCATATCACCCTATTAAATGCTATTTAATTTAATGCACCTATATACTTGGTAAAAGGTGGAAGGCTTGGCCTTTCTAGCTTGGTGTTTTGTTCCACCTTTGCCCCCTTAGTTTCGGCTACCGGTGTTATGTTCCATATTTGGGCGCTCCTAACACGATCGGGGTTGTTATGGAGACCCCCTTGATAATTCGTTTTAGATAAAGCTGGCCTGGCAAGGCCCAACTTTGGTTTTACATTTTCCTAATAACTAATGAACCGCATAGGGAGTAGTTAACCCGAGGAAATTTAATCAACCCCCGGGCTAGTGCTCCTCATGAGTGTTGGTCCAAAATGGTATGCGTGCGGGGCCACCGCGAGGAAACTCGAGGTTTGGCACTCGTAGCTAGTTCCATCTGTCGTGTCCTGAGAACAAGATGCGCGACTCCTATCGGGATCGTCGACACGTCGGGCGGCCTTGCTGGATTAGTTTTACCTTTGACGAGATATCTTGTGCATCGGGATTCCGGTGATGCTTTGGGTAATCTGAGAGTTGAGGTTTTCCACTAAGGAGTCCGACGAGATCGCGACTGTCGTGATCGAGGATTTCTATGCGGCTTGTGGTAATTTGTGATGGACTAGTTGGAGCACCCCAGCAGGGTTAAATCTTTTCGGAAAGCCGTGCCCGCGTTTATGTGGCAACGTGGAAACTTTGTTTAACACTGGTTCTAGATAACTCGAAGTTAACTTAATTAAAACATGACAACCGTGTGCGTAACCGTGACTGTCTCTTTCGTGAGTTCCTTCTCCGATCGAGGACACGGTGGGGTTATGTCTGACGTAGGTAGGTGTTCAGGATCATTCATTTGATCATCAGTAGTCACGTCCGTTATGCGTAGTTCTTCCCCCTCTTATTTCTAGTAGTTGTAAATTTAGCCACCAAATATATGCTTAGTCGCTGGTGCAACCTCACCACTTAACCATGTCTCACCCATTAAGCTTTGCTAGTCTTGATACCTTTGGAAATGAGATTGTTGAGTCCCTTGTGGCTCACAGATTACTACAACACCAGTTGCAGGTACAGGTAAAGGTTAATTGACTCGAGAGCATTGATTGTTCATTTGGAGTTGCTTCTTCTTCTTCTTCTTCATCGGTCTAGGATGGGTTCCAGGCCGGCAGCATGGGATATCAAGGATGGACGTCGTTCTTCTTTTCTCGTTTGTCTTCGTCCGTAGTCGGACCCTGCTCTTATTCATGATGATTATATATTGTACTTATGTGACTATGATGTAGCTTGTGGCGAGTGTAAGCCAATTCTATATATCTATATATCTTCTTTTCAGTACATGTACTTGTAACGATATCCATTCTTGCGACACGACGAGATGCGCTTTTATCCCTGACGAGGCCCTCGTGTCAAATTGAGGATAAGATCGCATCTTGGGCATGCCAAGTTGGTATCAGAGCAGTACCGACCTAGGAGCCCCCTTGATTGATCGAACTTGGCCGAGTCGAGTCTAGTGAAAAACTGCTTTGAGTCTAGTTATATATCGGAGTGTAGGATTCTTTTTTCTCCTCCTCTATGCTCTGGTGAGGAATCTGACGTAATAATTATTCTACTCCCCTTCTCACTCAAAAAAAAATTTAGGATCACGCGGATATTTTGGAATCTATATGATGTCGATGTGACGGAGTTCTGTCTTGGTGCCTCCTGTCTGACTTGATTTCTTCCAGGGAGTTGAGCTCCAGGGGATTCTTGAGCACATCGTTATCATTCAGGTTTCTGAGTATCTCAGAACGAATGATGTTCGTAATTGCTTCAATACTAGTAGTGGCAAGATAACCCCGATGTCCCCAGTACTGGTGCAGATTGTTCGGGAGTACTGCCATACTTTGTATCGTTGTGATCACGAGGGTTTGTAGTAGATGAAGGTCCGAGATTCTGGTCGTGTGTTGATGGATGTGATACATTGGATGGGTTAGTATAGGAGTTGTGTGAAATAACTCCTTTGTATCCGTGTACCAGATTGCATGACCAGAAATTTCGGGAATTGTTAGGTGGGAATTCAAGTAGTTGCTTATAGGACAATCTTCCAACAAATGCATGATGTTAGGTTGGGGTTCGACATCTAGTGGATTCGTTTGTTGACGGTCGACTTATAGCGGTTCTCGTTGTGTCTTAAAGAGTCCTTGTAGCTTGCTACAACTCGGGGACGCTTCGTATGTCGGCTGCACTGCCTTGCACTTGATGGCTACTGTAAGGATCGAGCCCGTGCGATCTTGTCCACGAAAATATTGGACGAAATCTTTCTCATGAGTTTGTTCTGGCTAATTGCAAGCCGCATCTTTGTTTTGTTGGAGTTTGGTAATTCAAGTTGCTTCGATTTCAAGTGGTGATTTCAGATCTTTCCTAAGAGGTGTTCTCATATTTTTATGTGAGAATGCAAATTCTATTGTTCATTCAAATTGTCATATCAACTCTTGTCAACCGGAGTTGTGGTCTCAATTCCATTCAACCGGTGTGCTTCTCTTCAACTGAATTCAATCCTCTCTAAGTTTTTGCAGATCATTCTCTAAATTCTTTCCGGAGTTTGTCTCATCTGTCTCACGTTATCTTTGTTTTTCCCCGCCCTCCCGCCCTTTTATTTAGTGATTCGATTTTCATCCAAGAGTTTTCTTTTCATTGTGCTTTCACTGTCTGTTCTTTTCTCTCTTACCCGATGATTCATTGTGAAGATTCTCAAGAGTTCTAGTGCATCATTCCTTAAATCTGGTTATCTTTTTCCGGTGAATTTAATTCAGTTGTCTGTGTTCATCATATCCTTTTCATCCATGTAAATTCTTTCCCATGTTGCAGATTTTTATCAGCCTATCCTGTTATTCATTCCTCTTTTTCTATCCGGAGTGCTAACCTCATCTAGTTTTCTTTTACTGGTGCAATATCTCTCTTCTAAGAAATCTTTTCAACGGTGGTTTCTTTGAGTGGGCCCATAACCCACAGGTATTTCCCAGGATTGTATATGTCTCTTCTAATTTTCCGGAGATCTCTAAATCTTTTCAACTATTACGTAAGTATGAATTTCATCAGTCATATTCCTTCTCCAAGATTAGTTGAACTTATTTCTGTCTCTGCTCCAACCTTTCATTCTTCTTTATTCCGGAGTGTCTCAGTATTATTGGTGGTGTTCTCTGATACGTCTCCAACGTATCTATAATTTTTGATGGTTTCATGCTATTATCTTGTCAAACTTTGGATGTTTTGCATGCCTTTTATTTATTTTCTAGGACTAACTTATTAACTCAGTGCCAAGTGTCGGTTCTTGTTTTTTCCATGTTTTTGACCCCTTTCAGAAGAGATTTTGAAACGGAGTCCAAACGGAAGAAAACCCCCAAAAAGATTTTTTCTGGAACGGAAGAAGATCGGAGGACTTGGGAGCCAAGACAGAAGAGCCCCAGGGGCCCCACAAGCCCCCACCCCGCGGCCAGGGGGCCACGCCATGCAGGCTTGTGGGCCCCCTGGAGGTCCTCTGACCTAGATCTTGCGCCTATATATTCCCAAATATTCCCAAAAAAATGAGGGGAGCATCGTAATCACTTTTCCGCCGCCGCAAGCTTCTCTCTCCGCAAGATCCCATCTGGGGCATGTTTTGGTGCCCTGCTGGAGGGGGATTTGGACACGAAGGGCTTCTTCATCAACACCATGACCTCTCCGATGATGCCTGAGTAGTTCACCATAGACCTACGGGTCCATAGCTAGTAACTAGATGGCTTCTTCTCTCTCTTGGATCTTCAATACAAAGTTCTCCATGATCTTCATGGAGATCTATCTGATGTAATCTTCTTTTGCGGTGTGTTTGTCGAGATCCGATGAATTGTGGATTTATGATCATATTATCTATGAATCTTATTTGAGTTTCTTCTGATCTCTCTTATGCATGATTTCATATCCTTGTAATTCTCTTCAAGTTGTGGGTTTTGTCTGGCCAACTAGATCTATGATTCTTGCAATGGGAGAAGTGCTTGGTTTTGGGTTCATACCGTGCGGTGACCTCACCCAGTGATAGAAGGGGTAGCGAGGCACGTATCGTGTTGTTGCCATCAAGGGTAAAAAGATGGGGTTTTCATCATTGGTTTGAGATTATCCCTCTACATCATGTCATCTTGCTTAAAGCGTTACTCTGTTTGTCATGAACTCAATACACTAGATGCATGATCGATAGCGGTCGATGTGTGGAGTAATAGTAGTAGATGTAGAAAGTATCGGTCTACTTGTCTCGGACGTGATGCCTATATGTATGATCATTGCCTTAGATATCGTCATGACTTTGCGCGGTTCTATCAATTGCTCGACATTAATTTGTTCACCCACCGTAATACTTGCTATTTTGAGAGAAGCCTCTAGTGAACACTATGTCCCCCAGGGTCTACTCCATACCATATTTTCAGCCTTACACTTTTTACTTCGTTGCACTTTCCGCCTTCAAATCTCACTTTGCAAACAATCTTGAAGGGATTGACAACCCCTTTGAAGCGTTGGGTGCAAGCTTGTTTATGTTTGTGCAGGTACTCTGGACTTGACGAACCCTCCTTCTGGATCGATACCTTGGTTCTCAAACTGAGGGAAATACTTACTGCTCGTGTGCTGCATCACCCTTTCCTCTTCAAGGGAAAAACCAACGCAAGCCCAATCTCCGTCAACGTGTCAATTTCTGGCGCTGTTGTTTGAGAAGTAGCTGAAGGATTTCTGGCGCCGTTGCCGGGGAGGAAGATCAAGTAAAGAACTCATCCAAGTAAGTGTCGCAAACTCATCTCTTGCATTTTCTTTGTTTGCCAGTTGCCTCTCGTTTTCCTCTCCCCACTTCACCAATTTTCCTTTTTCGTTCGCCTTTTCGTTAGCCCTTTTTCTCGCTTGCTTTCTGCTCGTCTGTGTGGGATAGTCTATCCTTATGGCTAAATCCACCACTTCGAACGATACTCCCGAGAGCGAAGTTGTCAATTTCAAACAAATTGAGGGAGAAAACTTAAAGGACGCTTGGTATAGGATTTGCAATGCTCAGAGTAGATCTACTCATAAGCAATCCACTACCGTCTTGCTTCGCAGTTTTTATGTGGGTATTTCTCCTTGGAATAGGTATATTCTTGACACCATTGTAGGTGGAAATTTCTTGGGTAGCCATACCATTGATTCTTACGGAGTTGTGATAAATTTGGTAGGCTCACCCCCACTCATGGTTAATGGAACTACCTTAACTCTGGAACATGTCATGCGTAGACTGGACGTTATTGAAAATAAAGTCGCTACGATTAAACTCATTGAGAATTTGGATAAAAAGATCCACAATAAAATCACTCAGTATGGATCCAAGGTGGGAATGGTTTTGAAAATTTTAAATGAGAAGGAACCCACAGTTAACGAAAATCTAGGTCACGATTCCGCTAGGATTGGGAAACTAGAGGATGTTATAACTAACTTGAGTTCCGCTTTTGCCGCTGTGCAGAATACTCCAAATTTTGCCCACAATGAAATCACCAAGTCTGTCTTTGTTCTTAAAAGTAGTGGTGAATCATCAAGCAAGAAAGATGAAAACCTCAAGATGATAAGTGATCATGCCACTTATGGTTTGAGCACCAAAGACGACGATACGTGATTCTATCGCTTCTATGCCTAGCTAAGGGCGTTAAACAATAGCGCTTGTTGGGCGGCAACCTAATGAATTTATATTTCTTCTTTCTGTTTTGTTGCGTCCACACTTTCATAATTCTATTGTGATTGTGTTTTTTGTGTTTCTTTTTGTGTTTGAGCCAAGCAAAGCCTTTATGATTAGTCTTGGTAATGGTTGTTTGATCCTGCTGGAAAAAGACAGAAACTTTTCGCTCACGAGATTATTTTTCATTTTTATTCAGAAAGATATTTTGAGTTGATTCTTTTTGCTTCTGATTGATATGATTTTTCCCCAGACCTTCGTAATTTTTCAGATTTTTTTGAGGTACCACAAGTATACGAAGTATATAGATTGCTACAGACTGGTCTGTTTTTGACAGATTCTGTTTTTGTTGAGTTGGTTGCTTGTTTTGATGAAACTATGGTTAGTATCGGGGGGTACTAGCCATGGAAAAGTGAGAATACAGTATCCCATCATCAATATAGATGGAATTCAAGTTTGCTACAGTACCGAAAGAAGTGGTAGTTTGTTTTCTTATACTAATGTTATCACAAGTTTCAGTTTAAGTTTTGTGTTGTGAAGTTTTCAAGTTTTGGGTGATGTTCTCATGGACAAAGAGATAAGGAGTGGAAAGAGCTCAAGCTTGGGGATGCCTAAGGCACCCCAAGCCAAATTCAAGGAAACCAAAAAGCCTAACCTTGGGGATGCCCCGGGAAGGCATCCCCTCTTTCGTCTTCAATCCATCGGTAACATTACTTGGAGCTATATTTTTATTCACCACATGATATGTGTTCTGCTTGGAGCGTCTTGTATCATAGGAGTCTTTTATTTTTGTTGTGTCACAATCATCTTGCTGCACACCTTTTTGAGAGAGAGAGACATGCAATCATCATGATTTTGCTAGAATGCTCATAGTGCTTCACTTATATCTTTTGAGCTAGATACTTTTGCTCTAGTGCTTCACTTATATCTTTTGATCTATATACTTTTGCTCATGTGCTTCCCTTATATCTTTTGAGCTAGATACTTTTTCTCATATGCTTCACTTATATCTTTAGAGCACAGCGGTGCGTGATTTGGTAGTTGGCTTATGCTATGAAAGTAGTCCCATGTGCTAGGTACCCAAAGAAAATGCAAAAACCTCCATCTTCATGTGCATTGAGTAGAAAGAGAAGTTTTGATTCCTCTCAATTAGTTTTGAGACATGGATTTGGTAATATTAAGAGTTATGTTAGTAGGGTTTTGTGAATCTAGAAATACTTGTGTTGAAGTTAGTGATTCCCGTAGCATGCACGTATGGTGAACCGCTATGTTAGGAAGTCAGAGCATAATTGATCTATTGATTGTCATCCTTTGTGTTGAGGTCGGGATCGCGCGATGGTTTACACCTACCAACCCTTCCCCTCGGAGTATGCGTTTAGCACTTTGTTTAGATTACTAATAAAAACTTTTGCAACAAGTATGTGAGTTCTTTATCACTAATGTTCAGTCCATGGTATAGATGCACTTTCACCTTCCACCATTGCTAGCCTCTCTAGCGCCGCGCAATTCTCGCCGGTGCACAAACCCACCAAATTCCTTCCTCAAAACAGCCACCATACCTACCTGCTATAGCATTTTCATAGCCATTCCGAGATATATTGCCATGCAACTACCACCGTTCCGTCTCATGACTTGTGCCATCACTCTCATATTGCCATTGCATGATCATACAAGATCGTTGCACATCTCGGTACACTGCCAAAGGCATTTCCTATGGAGTCATCATCATTGTGATCTTCGAGCTGTGAGTAAATAAAAGTGTGATGATCATCATTATTAGAGCATTGTCCCATGTGAGGAAATAAAAAAAAGAGGCCAAAGAGCCCAAAAACAAAAACAAAAAGTGAGAAAAGAAAAAAAAAGGCCTAAGAGCCCAAAAAAAGAGAAATGAGAGAAAAAGAGAGAAGGGACAATGCTACTATCTTTTTCCACACTTGTGCTTCATGTTAGCACCATCTTCTTCATGATTGAGAGCTTCTTGCTTTGTCACTACCATATGCTAGTGGGAATCTTCGTTTTATAACTTGGCTTGTATATTTCAATGATGGGCTTCCTCAAAATTGCCATAGGTCTTCGTGAGCAAGCAAGTTGGATGCACACCCACTAGTTTTCCTTTTGAGCTTTCACATACTTATAGCTCTAGTGCATCTCTTGTATAGCAATCCCTACTCATTCACATTGATATCTATTAATGGGCATCTCCATAGCCTATTGATATGCTGAGTTAATGTGACCATCTCCTCCTTTTTTGTCTCACAACCACCACCACACTCTATTCCACATATAGTGCTATATCCATGGCTCGCGCTCATGTATTGTGTGATAGTTATAAAAAGTTTGAGAAAGTAAGAGTGCGAAAACAATTACTTGGCCAATTCCGGGGTTGTCCATGATTTACATTAGTTGTGTGAGGATGATGGAGCATAGCCAGACTATACGATTTTGTAGGGATAAATTTCTTTGGCCTTGTTATTTTGAAAGTTCATGATTACTTTGCTAGTTTGCTTGAAGTATTACTATTTTCATGTCAATAGCAAACTATTGTTTTGAATCGTACGGATCTGAACATTCATGCCACGTGAACGAAGTTGCAAAGGACAACTATGCTAGGTAGCATTCCACATCAAAAATTCATTCATTATCACTTCCCTACTCGAGGACGAGCAGGAGTTAAGCTTGGGGATGATTGATACGTCTCCGACGTATCTATAATTTTTGATGGTTTCATGCTATTATCTTGTCAAACTTTGGATGTTTTGCATGCCTTTTATTTATTTTCTGGGACTAACTTATTAACCCAGTGCCAAGTGCCAGTTCCTGTTTTTTCCATGTTTTTGCCCCCTTTCAGAGGAGATTTTGAAACGGAGTCCAAACGGAAGAAAATCCCCGAAAAGATTTTTTCTGGAACGGAAGAAGATCGGAGGACTTGGGAGCCAAGCCAGAAGAGACCCAGGGCCCCCACAAGCCCCCACCCCGTGGCCAGGAGGGGCGCCATGCAGGCTTGTCGCCCCCTGGAGGTCCCCTGACCTAGATCTTGCGCCTATATATTCCCAAATATTCCCAAAAAATGAGGGGAGCATCGTAATCACTTTTCTGCCGCCGCAAGCTTCTGTCTCCGCAAGATCCCATCTCGGGCATGTTCTGGTGCCGTCCCGGAGGGGGATTTGGACACGGAGGGCTTTGATACGTCCATTTTGCATCATGTTTTCATGTTGATATTTATCGCTTCTTTGGCTATTATTTCACTTCACGGTACAATTTTTATGCCTTTTCTCTCTTATTTTGCAAGGTTTACATGAAGAGGGAGAATACCGGCAACTAGAATTCTGGCCTGAAAGTGGAGCAAAGTTGAGATACCTATTCTGCGCAACTCCAAACGCCGTGAAAATCAACGGAGATTTTTTCCCCAATTTATAAAATATACTGGGCCGAAGAAGTGTCGGAGGGGCACCAGGGGGTGCCCACAAGCCTGCACGACGCGGACACCCCCCAGGTCGCGCCATGGGGGCTTGTGGGCAACCCACTGGCCCACTGGCCCCTCTTTGGCTATATGGAGGGTTTCGTCCAGAAAAAAGTCAAAGAGGAGCTTTTTCGTGGTTTTGCCGCCGCCACGAGGCAAAACTTGAGCAGAACCAATCTAGAACTCCGGCAGGACGATCCTGCCGGGGAAACTTCCCTCCCGGAGGGGGAAATCATCGCCATCGTCATCACCAACACTCCTCTCATCGGAGGGGACTCGTCACCATCAACATCTTCATCAGCACCATCTCATCTCCAAACCCTAGTTCATCTCTTGTAACCAATCTCCGTCTCACGACTCCGATTGGTACTTGTAAGGTTGCTAGTAGTGTTGATTACTCTTTGTAGTTGATGCTAGTTGGATTACTTGGTGGAAGAGTTTATGTTCAGATCCTTGATGCTACTCATTACACCTGTGATCATGATTATGATTATGCTTTGTGAGTAGTTACTTTTGTTCCTGGGGACATGGGATAAGTCATGCTAATAATAGTCATGTGAATTTGGTATTCGTTCGGTATTTTGATATGTTGTATGTTGTTTTTCCTCTAGTGGTGTTATGTGAACGTCGACTACATAACACTTCACCATTATTTGGGCCTAGAGGAAGGCATTGGGAAGTATTAAGTAGATGATGGGTTGCTAGAGTGACAGAAGCTTAAACCCTAGTTTATGCGTTGCTTCGTAAGGGGCTGATTTGGATCCACTAGTTTAATGTTATGGTTAGACTTTGTCTTAATTCTTCTTTCGTAGTTGCGTATGCTTGCGAGAGGGGTTAATCATAAGTGGGATGCTTGTCCAAGTAAGGGCAGTACCCAAGCGCTGGTCCTCCCACATATCAAACTATCAAACTAATAAACGTGAATCACATCAACATGATGAAACTAGCATGACAGAAATTCCCGTGTGACCTCGGGAGCGTTTTTCCTCCTATAAGACTTTGTCCAGGCTTGTCCCTTGCTACAAAAGGGATTGGTCCACTTTGCTGCACCATTGATACTTTTGTTACTTGTTGCTTGCTACGAATCATCTCACGACACAATCACTTGTTACCGACAATTTCAGTGCTTGCAGATATTTCCTTGCTGAAAACCACTTGTCAGATCCTTCTGCTCCTCGTTCGGTTCGACACTATTACTTATCGAAAGGACTATTATTGATCCCCTATACTTGTGGGTCATCAAGACTCTTTTCTGGCGCCGTTGCCGGGGAGTGAAGCGCCTTTGGTAAGTGGAACTTGGTAAGGAAACATTCATATAGTGTGCTGAAAATTATTGTCACTATGGATACTAATCCTTTGAGGGGCTTGTTCGGGGTATCTTCACCTCAAACGGAAGCACGAATGGTTGCTCCTCAACCTGCTGCACCTACTGAAAATATTTGCTTTGAATTTCCTTCGGGTATGCTTGAGAAACTGCTGGCTAATCCTTTTACAGGAGATGGAACATCACATCCAGACTTGCATCTAATCTATGTAGATGAGGTTTGTGGTTTACTTAAGCTTGCAGGTGTGCCCGAGGATGAGGTCAAGAAGAATGTATTTCCTTTATCTTTGAAGGATAAGGCGTTGACATGGTATAGGCTATGTGATGATACTGGATCATGGGACTACAATCGGTTGAAATTGGAATTTCATCAAAAGTTTTATCCTATGCACTTAGTACATCGTGATCGGAATTATATTTATAATCTTTGGCCTCGTGACAGACAAAACATCGCTCAAGCTTGGGGGAGGCTTAAATCAATGCTATATTCATGCCCCAATCATGAGCTCTCGAGAGAAATTATCATTCAGAACTTCTATGCTCGGCATTCTCATGATGATCGCACCATGCTTGACACTTCTTGTACCGGTTCTTTTATGAAGAGAGATATTGACTTCAAATGGAATTTATGGGAGAGAATTAAACGCAACTCTGGAGATTGGGAGCTTGAAGAAGGTAAGGAGTCAGGTATGAATTTCACTTTTGATTGCGTTAACTCCTCTGTTGAGACAAATACTTTTTGTGACTTTAGCGCTAAGTATGGACTTGACTCTGAGATAGTAGCTTCATTGTGTGAATCTTTTGCTGCTCATATTGATCTCCCCAAAGAGAAGTGGTTTAAATATCATCCTCCTTTAGAAGTCAATGTAGTTAAAGCCACTCCAGTTGAAGAGAAAGTCATTGCCTATAATGATCCTGTGGTACCCAGTGCTTACATTGAGAAACCACCTTTCCCTGTGAGGATAAAGGATCATTCTAAAGCTTCAACTGTCATACGTAGAGGCTACATTAGAACACCTACACCCTCTGAGAAAATTAGAGTTGAACCTAGCATTGTTATTATCAAAGATCTTCTGTCTGAAGAAGTTGAGGGGCATAATATTCACTTCTGTGAAGATGCTGCTAGAATTGCTAAACCTCACGTTAGAGACAAACATAGGCATGTTGTTGGCATGCCTGTAGTTTCTGTTAAGATAGGAGATCATTGTTATCATGGTTTATGTGACTTGGGTGCTAGTGTTAGTGCAATACCTCAATCGTTATACGATGAAGTCAAAGATGAGATTGCACCTGTTGAGATAGAACCTATAGATGTCACTATTCAGCTTGCCAATAGAGATACTATCTGCCATGTGGGAGTTGTTAGGGATGTTGAAGTCTTGTGTGGTAAAACGAAGTATCCTGCTGATTTCCTCGTTCTTGCTACCGCTCAAGATAGCTTTTGTCCCATCATATTTGGCAGACCTTTTCTCAATACCGTCAATGCTCATATTGACTGTGAGAAGCAAACTGTCATTGTTGGCTTTGAAGGTGTGTCACATGAGTTCAATTTCTCTAAGTTTGGTAGACAACCTCGTGAAAAGGAGTTGCCTAGTAGGGATGAAACTATTGCCTTAGCTTCTATTGTTGTGCCTCCTACTGATCCCTTAGAACAATACTTGCTTGAACATGAAAATGATATGCATATGGATGAAAGGGATGAGATAGATAGAGTTGTCTTAGAACAATATCCTATCCTTAAGAATAACTTGTGTGTTGAACTGCTTGGGGATCCACCTCCACCAAAGGGTGATCCTGTGTTCGAGCTTAAACAGTTGCCTGATACTCTTAAGTATGCCTATCTTGACGAAAAAGAGATATATCCTGTCATTATTAGTGCTAGCCTCTCAGAGCATGAAGAAAATAAGTTACTACAAACTCTGAGGAATCACCGTGTTGCTATTGGATATGCTCTTGATGATCTTAAGGGCATTAGTCCCACTCTATGCCAGCACAAGATCAAAACTGATCTTGAATTCAAACCAGTTGTTGATCATCAAAGGAGATTGAATCCTAAGATGAAAGAAGTAGTGAGAAAAGAAATACTAAAGCTCGTGGAAGCGGGTATTATCTATCATGTCGCTCATAGCGATTTGGTGAGTCCGGTGCATTGCGTTCCTAAGAAGGGAGGCATCACCGTTGTCCCTAATGATAAGGATGACTTAATCCCATAGAGGATTATTACTAGCTATAGGATGGTGATTGATTTTAGGAAGTTGAATAAGGCCACTAGGAAAGATCATTACCCTTTGCCTTTTATCGACCAAATGTTAGAAAGGTTGTCCAAACACACACACTTCTGCTTTCTAGAATATTCTGGTTTCTCCCAAATACCAGTTGCACAATCTGATCAGGAAAAAACCACTTTCACCTACCCTTTCGGTACCTTTGCTTATAGACGTATGCCTTTTGGCTTATGTAATGCACCTGCCACTTTTCAAAGATGTATGATGGCTATATTCTCTGACTTTTGTGAAAAGATTGTCGAGGTTTTCATGGATGACTTCTCCGTTTACGGGTCTTCCTTTGATGATTGCCTCAGCAACCTTGATCAAGTCTTTCAGAGATGTAAAGACACCAATCTTGTCTTGAATTGCGAGAAGTGCCACTTTATGGTTAATGAAGGTATCATCTTAGGACATAAAATTTCTGAAAGAGGTATTGAAGTTGATAAGGCTAAGGTTGATGCAATCGAGAAAATGACATACCCCACAGATATCATAGGAATAATAAGTTTCCTTGGTCATGCTGGTTTCTATAAAAGGTTCATTAAAGACTTCTCTAAGTGTCGGGGGGATAACCCCGGGGTAGGCTCATCGAGCCTGTTCCTTCATTTCCGGCCCAATGGACATGAAGGTATGGAGATTCCCAAGGCCCAAGTCTTCTGACCGGCTAGGCATCACCTGCCGGCTGGAAGACGAGGCGGCCACCTTTCTGGCCGGCCAGGCAACCCTTGCCGGCTAGAATCCAGGCGGCCTCCCCTTCAGAGCCGGCCTGGTCCCACCAGCCGGACTGACGAGGAGGCGACCACTCTCAAGCGGGCTGACCTAGCAGGCTAGCCGGACGAGGATCACAAGTCACATCAGATCATAGGTCAGGAAGAGACCTCAGATTAAAGGTAGCTACGCGTCAGCAAAGTTACCGGATCAGGACGCCCGGCAGGTACGAGCATCGGCGGCCACGCCGCTGACCTACCCCGGCTCTGATCCATCACCTAGCATAGTGTCGGACCGTCACACTCCCACTCCATTATTGCACTCGGCGTGGGGAACAGTGGAGGCGGTTGTACTACCTCCCATGAAGAATCTCACGGGGCGACGCTTGACGTACAGCGCGTGCTCAGCGTCAACCTTACGCGGGAGCCCCATTGGCCAACCGGCGGGTCCCACAGGCAATCGAGACCATGCAGTCGGCGGGCCCCTCATCGACAAGACAAGACCCTTGTGGGCCCCTGGCCAGCCGGCGAAGCAGCCAGCCGGGTCCCACGCTTGTACCCTTTATCCATATTGTAGGCCGGCGGGTTCGTCTATAAAACCCCCCGGTCGCCCCCCATGCAAAGGGGCCGATCACTTGCCAGTCATTCAACACTACACACTCACCAACCCACAGAGAGAGAGGTAGAGACGAGCCGGCTGCTCCCCTCTTCCTCCTCCCAACACAGCTCCAGGAGCGACATTGTACTCTGTTCCTATACATCAAACACACCAGCAGGATTAGGGGTATTATATCCACGGAGAGCCCTGAACTTGGGTACATCGTGTGTCCCATGCGTGTACCAACCTCGTTCCCAGCGCCCACCTTTGTCCCTTCGGTTCTCACCGACTTTAGCCTACCTATGGCATATGTTGTGAGTATTCACCGACACTAAGATTTCTAGGCCTCTTACCAATCTCTTGCAAAAGGATATTCCTTTTGTCTTTGACGATGATTGTGAGGAAGCCTTCGAAATACTTAAGAGGGTTTTGATAACTGCACCTATTGTTCAACCACCTGATTGGAACCTACCGTTTGAGATCATGTGTGATGCTAGCGATTATGTTGTTCTAGGGCAAAGAGTTGATGAGAAGTTGAATGTTATTCACTATGCTAGTAAAACTCTAGACAGTGCCCAAAGATACTATGCCACTACGGAGAAGCAATTTTTAGCAGTCGTGTTTGCATGTGAAAAGTTCAGGTCTTACATAGTTGATTCCAAATTCACTATTCACACTGATCATGCTGCTATTAAGTACCTCGTGGAGAAGAAGGACGCTAAACCTAGACTTATCAGATGGGTTCTCTTGCTACAAGAATTTGATTTGCACGTTGTCGACAGAAAGGGTGCTGATAACCCAGTAGCAGATAACTTGTCTAGGTTGGAGAACGTTCTTGATGACCCACAACCTATTGATGATAGCTTTCCCGGTGAGCAACTGAATGTCATCAATGCTTCACGTAGTGCACCGTGGTATGCTGATTATGCAAACTATATCGTTGCCAAATACATACCACCTAGTTTCACGTACCAGCAAAAGAAGAAATTCTTCTTTGACTTGAGACACTACTTTTGGGATGATCCTCACCTTTATAAGGAAGGAGTAGATGGTGTTATTAGACGTTGAGTACCTGAACATGAACAGGGATAGATCCTACAGAAGTGTCACTCCGAGGCCTACGGAGGACACCATGCAGGAGATAGAACTGCACACAAGGTATTGCAATCAGGTTTCTATTGACCCACTCTCTTCAAGGATGCACGTAAGTTCGTCTTGTCTTGTGACGAATGTCAAAGAATAGGTAATATTAGTAAACGTCGGGAAATTCCTATGAACTATTCACTTGTCATTGAACCATTTGATGTTTGGGGCTTTGATTATATGGGACCTTTTCCAAAATCTAATGGGTATACTCGCATCTTAGTTGATGTTGATTACGTCACTAAGTGGGTAGAAGCTATCCCCACTAGTAGTGCTGATCACAACACCTCTATCAGGATGCTGAAAGAAGTTATCTTCCCTAGATTTGGAGTCCCTAGATATCTAATGACCGACGGTGGTTCACACTTCATTCATGGTGCTTTCCGTAAAACGCTCGCTAAGTACGATGTCAACCAAAGAATTGCGTCTCCCTACCACCCTCAGTCCAGTGGTCAAGTAGAGCTAAGTAATAGAGAGATTAAACTGATTATGCAAAAGACTGTCAATAGGTCTAGAAAGAATTGGTCTAAGAATCTCGATGATGCACTGTGGGCTTATAGAACTGCCTATAAGAATCCCATGGGCATGTCTCCGTACAAAATGGTGTACGGTAAAGCATGTCATTTACCTCTTGAGCTAGAGCATAAAGCTTATTGGGCAATCAAAGAGCTCAACTTTGATTTCAAACTTGCCGATGAGAAGAGGTTATTTGATATTAGCTCGCTTGATGAGTGGAGAACTCAGGCATATGAGAATGCCAAGCTGTTCAAAGAGAAGGTTAAGAGGTCGCATGATAAGAGGATACAAAAGCGTGAGTTCAATGTAGGTGATTATGTCTTGCTATATAACTCTCGTTTAAGATTCTTTGCAGGCAAGCTTCTCTCTAAATGAGAAGGTCCCTATGTTGTTGAGGAAGTATATCGTTCCGGTGCTATCAAGATCAACAACACGGAAGGTAATTGTCTGAGAGTTGTAAATGGGCAGAGAATGAAGCATTATATCTCAGGTACTCCCATAAATGTTGAAAGCAATATCATCAATACCATAACTCCGGAAGAATACCTAAGGGATATTTATCAGCCTGTTTTAGACTCCAAAAACGAAGAGGTATGTGATTCGATAAGAAAACAGAGTCCAAAACTTTTCCAGTAGGAAATTTTATCCATTTTGGAATATTTGAAAAAATACAAAAATTGGAAGCAGTCTGGAAAGTGCGCGAGGAGGCGACAAGCCTGCACGGCGCGGGCCCACCCCATGGTCGCGCCATGAGGGCTTGTGGCCACCTCGTGCGTCTCCCAGACTCCGTTTTCGTGAGGGGTACTCCTTCTGGTCTGAAAAAAAATCATTATATATACTTCCGTTTGTTCTGACCCCTGCATCACGCAGATTTCCTCTGTTTTTTGTTTCGAGCCTGTTTTCTGCCGCAGATCTAGGTCAAGATGTCTTCTCAGGATTCAGAGGGGGAGAGCTATGTGGCAGATTACCTTGCTAACCCCAAGGTCTATGGGGACTTGGAACCATATGGCTGGACCACTTATGAGGAAGAGGACTATGATCCCAAGGGGAAGGAACAAACGAGTTCCAATGAAGAAGAGGCTCCTCTACCTCAACCTGGACGCACTCATGTGGAGTTCAAGAAGTCGAGCCTCCCTGACTCAAGGAAGAAGCCTAAGAACTTGTTTATCCCTTCTCGTTTCTTGTAGGAGAGTAAGCAGGAACTATGTCAAAGGGTGTTGAAGCTTGAGGAGGAAAATGATGATCTGAGAGAGAAGAATTTCATGCTCAAGTGGAAATTAAACAAGCTCAAGACCTCTGCAACAACTCCTCCACCACCACCAAAGGAACACAACTGAGCATTTGTATGGGCAATCCCCTTGGCTTTTGCCAAGCTTGGGGGAGTTGCCCCGGTATCGTATCACCATCACATCTTTTGCCTTTACCTTTGTTTTAGTTTTCCTTTTCAGTTTTCTTTTTCTCTAGTAGTTTAAAGGTCTTAGTGTTTTAGTCTTGAGTTTTGCTTTGTGTCACCCCCGATGATTCTTGCTCGTGAGACATATAATAAAGAGTGTCTTAGTTGAAGGGCTTTGCCTCTTGCCATGATCAAAAGAGTGAGAATAGAACAAAAGCATGAAAGATCATGTAATGATCTTATGGGAAGTGATGGCTTCACATATAAAAAGAATGAGGATTGAAACTTGTTGAGGGTAGGCAAACGTAGACCTTGGCCATTGTTGCAATTAATAGGAAGTGATAAAGAAGGAGAGGTTCACATATAAATATATCATCTCTCACACCATCTATGATTGTGAACACTCACTAAACTATTGCATGCCTAGAAGTAGATGTTGGACAAGGAAGACAATGTAATGGATTATGTTTGCTTGGCTCTGAACAATGTTATATGATTAGAGATCCCTTAGCATGTGACGATTGCTTCCGCCTCATATTAGCCAAAACTCCCGCACCAAGTAGAGATACTACTTGTGCGTCCATAAACCTTCAAACCAGTTTTGTCATGAGTGTCCAACATACCTACCTATGGATTGAATAAGATCCCTCAAGTAAGTTGTCATCGGTGCAAGCAATAAAAATAGCTCTCTAATATGTATGATCTATTAGTGTGTGGAAAATAAGCTTTGTACAAACCAGTGATGAGGAAGACATAAAAGCGACAGACTGCATAATAAAGTTCTTTATCACAGGGGGCAATACAAAGTGGCGTTCCTCCGCACTAAGAGGACACACATCCAAACCTCAAAAGTGCATGACAACCTCTGCTTCCCTCTGCGAAGGGCCTATCTTGTACCTTTACTTTTTGCCCTGAAAGAGTCATGGTGATCTTCACCAATTCCTTGTTTCGCCTTTATCTTGGCTACCGTCACGTGCTTGGGAAAGATCTATATTCATATGTCAACTTGGAGGTAAGTATTCATGAATTATTATTGTTGACATTACCCTTGAGGTAAGCAGTCGGGAGGCAAAACTATAAGCCCCTATGTAGTGACCCGACTCAAAATGAGTCAAGCCTCTATGTATCTGTGCCATCCCTGGATCAGTATGATGGCACACACAGTACATCAATGTATATATCAAAGTGCAATCACATGGAAATAGCGTAAAACTTATATATACCTTAAATATTTCAGCGGAAGCAATCAAGGGAGTGGAGTCCCAATAAACACCAACGGCAAGTTGAGTGTAGACCGTAACCCTGAATCGTACTCTTACTCGTCGAGGAAAAAATATCTGCAACATAAGACGTTGCAGCCGTGTAGGTCAGCATATTGAATATGCCGGCAAGTCACATATGAGAGGGGGTAAAATATCATCTATACTATATGCTTATATGGTAGGTGGTGTTGTAAGTTTTAGAGTAAAGCAAATTTTCTCCTACAACAAGAGGGGCTAAAAGCAAAATTGTACTACGCTATTGGTTGTTAATGAGATGGTTCCGCCAACCAGTTCTCATACCCAAGTTATCAATATTACCCTCATCAAGTATTTATAATGGTGTTGAGAATTTCACATAACTTCAGTTCCTTTGGCTCAAGTTGTCCATGACCGTGGACACGGCTAATCGATTAGGTTTGAGTACTCTGCAGAGTTTTGCACACGTTCCCCACAAGATTTGATCGCCTCCGTGTATGTCCTCGCACTTCAGGGTGTTTGAAGACCGGATGATCAAAACATGGTCTTTCAACGGGTCCCTCTAAATCCCTGTCGGTGCCCATCCATTCCTACCGTTCTTCTACATCTGCTAGCACCGCCTGTCCAGAGTCGCCGCGTTGTCCAGCCAAGCCAGAGCCCATAATGACTTGTGGCTGTGCAGGTAAGCCTTGGGTCTTGAAAATATCCGTCCGTCTCTTTGAGCCTGGGTGAAGCTTTCCGCAGGATGTCATGGCCGTCTCCAGCATCCCGGGTCATCCACTGGTTTCTCCAGGGAGCCGATCAACCGTTCTTCACCCAGAGTTGCATTGCATCACGAGGTCTTGAAAAGTCTTGACTTAACCGGTCTTGGTTATTAAAGTAGTCTCGCATCACTCGTGATAAACTCTCAACCAGAATCCCGTCTACTCAAGCATAGCAATATGAAATTTTTCGTCCCGGGCCAAGTAACGGGGTTGTTGGGTGCCTACCACATGATACTACAATATGTAACCATAATTTCCAAGTACCTACTCAGCATGCAATTGGGCATAGGATGGTAGAACTACGATGCATAAAACATAGGTGATACATGATCAAATGACTTGCCTGGTGATGTTGACGAAGAAGAATTTTCGTTCTCGGGAAATACGTGATAGAACTATTCGTCATTCTCCGATGAAATCTATATAATCAAACATAGTATTCACATAAGCACTCACACTAGCAATCATTCTATCAATAAATTAACAAACAGCGATAAAAGTTTATGCAATCAAAAATCAATAAGAGAGAGCGGATAAAAATCCAAAGGAAACTTCAAAGAAGCTAGGAAGCCTTCTACTACATCAAACACTATATAGTTTTTGTTCTAACTGAAAATAAAACACTAAAATAGAAAAAATAACAGAAAACAAAATATAAAATAACTAAGATAACAGAAGTAAAATTTACAAAACAATATTATTTTATAAGTATTTTCAAAATAGGAAATCAAACTAGCAATGCAATCAATTCGCAAGATAACAGATTGATTGATTTTGTGGATTTGCTTTACAAGCTCTTATTTGACTCTTTCTGATGATGTGATAAATTGCAATTGCTTCAATGACTAAAGGGATATCGGTTGTTACTTCTTGGTAAGGTTCTTGATCCATGCTTTACTTTGTGAAGGAATTATCACTTTAGCATGAGAGATTACATGTTGGTATTGATGTTCTTATCATGATCATGATGCATGCATGTTCGTATCTTGTTTTGTCGACACCACTCTCCCTAAACATGTGGACATATTCATTGAGCTAGGCTTTCGCTTGAGGACAAGCGGGGTCTAAGCTTGGGGGAGTTGATACGTCCATTTTGCATCATGTTTTCATGTTGATATTTATCGCTTCTTTGGCTGTTATTTCACTTCACGGTACAATTCTTATGCCTTTTCTCTCTTATTTTGCAAGGTTTACATGAAGAGGGAGAATACCGGCAACTGGAATTCTGGACTAAAAGTGGAGCAAAGTTGAGATACCTATTCTACGCAACTCCAAACGCCGTGAAAACCAACGGAGATTTTTTTCCCAATTTATAAAAAATAATGGGCCGAAGAAGTGCCGAAGGGGCACCAGGGGGTGCCCACAAGCCTGCACGGCGCGCCACCCCCCAGGCCGCACCACGGGGGCTTGTGGGCAGCCCACTGGCCCACTGGCCCCCTCTTTTGCTATATGGAGGGTCTCGTCCAGAAAAAATCAGAGAGGAGCTTTTTCGTGGTTTCACCGGCGCCACGAGGCAGAACTTGAGCAGAACCAATCTAGAGCTCCGGCAGGACGATCCTGCCGGGGAAACTTCCCTCCCGGAGGGGGGAAATCATCGCCATCGTCATCACCAACACTCCTCTCATCGGAGGGGACTCGTCACCATCAACATCTTCATCAGCACCATCTCATCTCCAAACCCTAGTTCTTCTCTTGTAACCAATCTCCGTCTCGCGACTCCGATTGGTACTTGTAAGGTTGCTAGTAGTGTTGATTACTCTTTGTAGTTGATGCTAGTTGGATTACTTGGTGGAAGAGTTTATGTTCAGATCCTTGATGCTACTCAATACACCTTTGATCATGATTATGATTATGCTTTGTGAGTAGTTACTTTTGTTCCTGAGGACATGGGATAAGTCATGCTAATAATAGTTGATGGGGTTATAGTCCTAGGGTAGGGTCATAGGCCTGCCCTAAAGGTCCAACCCAAGGACTACCCCTCACAAGGGACAAGGCCCTTAGTCAGTTCCGACTGGACTAAGGAGTTCCATTCATCCAGTTGATAACAGATCCTCGACCGTCCAGTCGGAGATTAGCATTCGGAGTTTATCAAACTAACCGACTCGATTCCACTCTGTGCATCATAACCCCCCTGGAGGGAAACGGTCATACGTTTCCATATGCCTTAATTAGCATTTAAGACGTACGTTACCTGTAACGTAGACATTTATTCGCCACTACTCCACCCCTGTGCACCGAACCGTTGTGGAGGGCAGCGCACTCTATATAAGCCACCCTCCCCCTCTGGTGCACGGGTTAGCAATTCACTGTATTTGATATTCCACTTGACAACAAGCTCTCTGAGCACTGAGACGTAGGGCTATTACCTCCACCGTAGAGGGGCCTGAACTCATACAACCTCGCCGTAGCTAAGGCTCTGCCCATTCCTTTCGTACCCTACTCATCTACTGTCAGGCTTATACCCACGACAGTTGGCGCCCACCGTGGGGCAGGCGTCTAAGCGACTTCCGGCGAGTTTGCAACTACATCACTTCGTCATGTCGTCCGGTGGAGATTCGAGCATGGGTCACGAGATCCTCTTCGGTGCCCTCTCCTTCATCGTCGACGATTCGGCTTGGCTTCAGGACGCCCCTCTCGACGTCGAGGCGCTTCCCCGCCGCGGGGCTACGCACTTCCGTGCCGGTGCCCGCGGCATTCTTCTTCTCCAGCAGTCGGCTCCGGTGTCGACCTACACCGCCGTCACGTGCCGCAACAAGCGGTCCCGCCGTCCGCGGCTCCAACGTGGGGTGCAACACGCCCACGCGCGCCAGAACGCGTCTTCACATGTGGCGGTTCTAGAGTCAGTTGTGGTTGCCCCGCCGTCCCAGAGCTCGGGCTCGGTTCCGACTGAGTTTCCTTCCGAGTACACGGGGCGCGGGCCTGCAGCAGAAGTACACATGGCCAACTCCCATGAAGATCCCCGTCAAACCGGCCGGAATGAGCACGAGATCGGCGAAACGTCCGGTGCGCGTCGTCCGCCTCGCCGTTCTGCCAGTCGGCACACTCGGCGAAGCAACGTGGAGTTGTTCCGCACACCCCTCCTCAACTTGGCTACGGCTGCCAAGATAGCCGATTCCCTTCAGCCGACTGATTCAGAGGCTGGCAGGGGGATCGAGCAAATCCACGCCCTGTTACACACGGCGCAGCAGCAAAATTCGGCGGTTTCCCAGTCGCACAACAGGATCTACAATAGTTCTGTTCATGCGAATACGCATCGGTCAGTTCATAGCCCTGGATCTCATCAGCGACACAGAGGAGGCAGTCGTTCCATAAATCCCGAAGATCGTCGTCGTTCACGCACCCCTCCGCGGGGTGGGCCCTACGGGCCCCGACATCATGATGATCGGCGTCCAGTCGGTGGCACTCACGACCCAAGGCCCGACACGAGAGGGCATATCGCCCAGCGGAGGGTCGACAGGGGCCGAGCCCACCGCGATGGTTACGATATTGACCGTCCGAGTGGAAGCAGGACTATTGTTTCTGGTCCCGAGTGTTTCAGTCGAGCCATCCGTTCGGCTGACATCCCTCCCAACTTCCGATTGGCGACGGGAATTAGCAAGTTTACAGGAGAGTCCAAGCCAGAAACGTGGCTGGATGATTATCGAGTAGTAGTTCAGATCGGAGGAGGAGACGACCATGTCGCCATGAAGCACCTCCCTCTGATGCTCGACGGCTCGGCGCGAGCGTGGCTGAACCAGTTGGCCCCCTCAAGCATCTACAGCTGGGCAGATCTGGCCCGAGTGTTCATCAGGACCTTCGAAGGGATGTGCAAGCGCCCTGCTGGCCTGGTGGAGCTCCAGCACTGCGTCCAGAAGCAGAATGAACCCCTGCGAGATTTCATTCAGCGTTGGACAACTCTCTACCACACGGTGGAGAACGTCACGGAGCATCAAGCAGTCTGTGCCTTCAAGGCAGGCGTGCGGTACAGGGATCTGTACCTGAGGTTCGGGCGAACAGGCGACATCTCCATGAGCAAGATGATGGAGATAGCAACACGCTATGCAAATGGCGAAGAAGAGGACCGCATCCAAAGCAGCAAGCATAAAACAGTCGCCGATGGAGATGGGAGTAACACTCAGAAGCAGAAGCAGAAAGCTCCGACCACTCCGCAGGCAGAAGCTGCAGCCGTAACCAATGCCAAGTTCAAAGGCAAAGGGAAGGCTCAGTTCACCCTCAAGAAGAAGCAATTCAATAACCCCATCCTAGACCAACCATGTCCGGTTCATACCAAGATAGATGAAGAGGGCAACCCCATATATGCGAAGCATACCACTCGACAGTGTCACCTCCTGATCCAGGGGTTCAGCGAAGGGCAACGGAGTGAAAAGGACAATGAACAGGATGAGGAGGATAAGGAGGATCCGTTCCCCCAAGTCCATGCAACCCTGATGATTTTTGCTGACGTTGAGAGCAAGAGTCGACTGAAGCTGGTGAACAGGGAGGTGAACATGGCCACCCCTGCCAACCCCAAGTTCCTCAAATGGTCTCAGACTGCGATCACCTTTGACCAGTTGGATCATCCAGCGCACGTACCCACCCCAGGGAGACAGGCTCTGGTCGTCGACCCGGTGGTTGAGGGAGTCCGACTGCGCAAAGTCCTCATGGACGACGGCAGTGGTTTGAACATCATGTACGCCGACACTCTCAAGGGGATGGGCATTCCGATGTCCAAACTCAGCGAGATCAGCATGCAGTTCCATGGAGTCGTCCCTGGATGAAAGGCCAAGTCACTCGGCCAGATCACGTTGGATGTCGTTTTCGGCTCCAACAAGAACTTCCGCAAGGAAAAGCTGACGTTCGAAGTGGTGGACTTCGAGAGCGCTTACCACGTAATTCTGGGCCGCCCAGCGTATGCGCATTTCATGGCCCGTCCGTGTTACGTATACCTGAAGCTGAAGATGCCAGGCCCGAAAGGTGTGATCACCATCACGGGCAATCGACAGCGAGCCGAGAAGTGTCTGCAGCAGGGATCAAGAATCGCCGACCAGCAGATGGCCGTCCTCGAGCTTGACGAGTACAAGAAAACAGTTGACCCCGCTCACTTGATACGTTCGAAGAAGCCAGCTTCCGAGTCTGCATTCCAGTCGGCGGGAGAGACGGAGAAGGTCAGCATCCGCCCGACGGACGCCACTGCTGCCCCAACGAACATCTCCACCACCCTGGATCCTAAATAGGAAGCCGAGCTCACCCAATTCCTCCGTGAGAACTGGGACATCTTCGCATGGAAACCCTCTGACATGCCAGGTGTACCCAGGGAGTTGGCTGAGCACCAACTGCATGTGGACCCCACCGCTCGGCCTGTCCGAGAACGCCTGCGTCGGTCCGCCGCGCACAATAGGAGGGCAATCGGAGAAGAGGTAGCCAAGCTGTTGGCAGCCAACTTCATTCGCGAGGTTCACCACTCCGAGTGGCTCGCTAATGTTTTCATGGTGCCCAAGAAGGACAAGTCGCTCTGAATGTGCATCGACTTCAAGCACCTCAATAAGGTCTGCCCGAAAGACCATTTTCCGCTCCCCCGCATCGATCAAATCGTCGATTCGACTGCGGGTTGCGAGCGTTTGTCATTTCTTGATGCCTACTCGGGCTATCATCAGATCCGTCTATATGGCCCCGATGAATTAAAAACAGCCTTCATCACCACATTCGGGTGCTTCTGCTACATCACTATGCCATTCGGTTTGAAGAATGCAGGAGCTACCTTTATGCGCATGATCCAAAAATGTCTCCTCGACCAGATCGGTCGGAATGTGGAGGCGTATATGGATGATTTCGTAGTCAAGTCACGCAAAGGTTCCGACCTGCTGACTGACTTGGCAGAAACATTCGCCAACCTTCGTAGGTACGATATCAAGCTCAACCCCACCAAATGTTCATTCGGCGTTCCCAGCGGAAAGTTGCTCGGTTTCTTCATTTCCGAACGAGGGATCGATGTCAACCCCGAAAAGATCGGGACCATTGTCCGAATGGAGAGGCCGGTCAGAATACACGATGTTCAACGGCTCACAGGTTGCCTAGCGGCTTTGAGCAGGTTCATCAGTCGACTCGGCGAGAAAGCACTTCCTCTGTACCGACTCATGAAGAAATCAGATACTTTCGAGTGGACAGACGAAGCCCAAGTCGCATTCGATGACCTCAAAGTCCTACTTTCCACCCAGCCGGTTCTTACTGCTCCGCTCAGTAAAGAGCCCCTTCTTCTGTATATCGCGGCTACAAATCAAGTCGTCAGTACTGTTCTTACAGTCGAACGAGAAGAAGAAGGCAAAGCATACAAAGTTCAGCGGCCAGTGTATTACGTCTCCGAAGTCCTGACTCCTTCCAGGCAGAGGTATCCCCACTATCAAAAACTCATCTATGGGATTTACATGACTGCGAAGAAGGTAGCCCATTATTTCCAAGACCACTCGGTATCTGTTGTTTCCGATGCCCCGTTGTCGGAAATCCTCCACAATCGGGACGCATCAGGCCGAGTGGCGAAGTGGGCAATGGAAATGTTGTACTGCGACATCAAGTTCGAGGCCAAGAAAGCTATAAAGTCTCAAGCCCTGGCCGACTTCATAGCAGAATGGGTAGAGCAACAGCAACCGACCCACATCTACTCGGCTCATTGGACAATGTTCTTTGATGGGTCCAAGATGTTGAATGGCTCCGGCGCTGGCGTTGTGATCGTATCGCCGAAGGGCGACAAACTCAAATATGTGCTGCAGATACACTTTGATTCCTCCAACAATGAGGCGGAGTATGAAGCTCTCCTTTATGGACTGAGTATGGCCATCGCACTCGGCGTCCGTCGCCTGATGGTCTATGGCGATTCAGATTTGGTGGTTAATCAAGTGATGAAAGAGTGGGACGTCAGGAACCCCACCATGACCACATACTGCAATGCAGTGAGGAAGCTTGAGAAGAAGTTTGAAGGTCTAGAACTCCACCATGTTCCGTGACTGAAGAATCAAGCAGCTGATGAGTTGGCAAAACTCGGATCCACTCAGAGATCAGTCCCGAGTGACGTCTGCCTCGAGCACCTCCACCTTCCCTCAGTCAAAGAAGATCCTTTCACAAAGGAACCAACACAACCAAAGAGCTCGACTGATCCAACTGAAGTCGACGTACCCACTGTGGTTGATCTGATCATGGAGATTCTTGCTGTCATCCCCGATTGGACTGTGCCGATCATTGCATATATCCTAAGGCAGGAATTACCAGAAGACGAAGTCCAGGCCAGGCAGATAGTCCGCAGGTCGAAGTCGTTCACAGTCATTGTGGCCAGTTGTACAAGGAAAGCGTTTCAGGCGTTCTTCAACGATGCATCTCCCCAGAGGAGGGGCAGTTAATCCTGGAAGATATTCACTCGGGAACCTGCGGCCATCACGCCTCTTCGAGAGCGATCGTCGCCAAAGCATTCAGAGCTGGTTTCTTCTGGTTGCAAGCAAACGAAATGGCTAAAGATATGGTCGACCGATGTGAAGGTTTTCATTTCTACTCCAACAAGTCCCACAAGCCAACATGTGCATTGAAGACAATCCCTCTTGTGTGGCCGTTTGCAGTATGGGGATTAGATATAGTCGGTCCATTCAGGACAGGCCAAGGAGGATACACACATTTGTTGGTGGCAGTCGACAAGTTCACAAAATGGATTGAAGCCAAGCCCATCAAGAAGCTCGACGCCCTAACAGCCATCAAGTTTGTCAGGGACATCATCTCCAGATTCGGTGCACCTCACAGCATAATCACGGACAACGGGACAAACTTTGACTCGGACAGATTCAAAGGTTTCTGTGCAAGCCAAGGTATCCGAGTGGATTTTGCTTCCGTCGCACATCCTCAATCCAATGAACAAGCAGAGCGGGCGAATGGACTTATTCTGCAAGGTTTGAAGCCCCGACTCCTGCGAGAGGTGGGACATGCCGCTCGCGCATGGGTCACCGAACTACCTTCAGTGCTTTGGGGTCTCCGCACAACCCCGAACAGATCTACAGAGCGATCACCGTTCTTCCTCGTTTACGGAGCAGAAGCAGTCCTTCCGAGCGACTTGCTTCACAATGCTCCACGAGTCGAACTCTTCTCCAAAGCTGAAGCAGAACAAGCAAGGCAAGATGGAGTGGACCTTCTAGAGGAGGAGCGCGAGATGGCACTGACTCGCTCAACCATTTATCAGCAAGATCTGCGACGCTTTCAGGCACGCCACGTCAGGAATCGCACGTTCCAAGCAGGCGACCTGGTGCTCTGAGTGGATCAACAAAGACCTCACAAGTTGGCCCCTGCATGGGAAGGACCCTTCATCATCTCCAAGGTGCTGAACAACGGAGCATACAGACTCTACAACATCGACAGGGAGACAGACGAGCCGCGAGCATGGAACGGAGATCTCCTAAAGCGCTTCTACACGTGATCGTCGACTGAAGTGATGTAAAGAACAAGTATTGATGAAATAATATAAAGCAGGTTGAGCTTTCGCAGATTCAGAATTCTTCCGCAGTCACAGACTCCGGTCTCAAAAAAAACTTAGCTGCAATCCAGAATCGCCTAATTTCTAACTCCCTCCGAGTGTGCACTAAACGTCGCACTCGGGGACTTAGCTGCGATCCAGAATCGCCTAAGTACTAACTTCCTCCGAGTGTGCACTAAACGTCACACTCGGGGACTTAGCTGCGATCCAGAATCGCCTAAGTACTAACTTCCTCCGAGTGTGCACTAAACGTCGCACTCGGGGACTTAGCTGCGATCCAGAATCGCCTAAGTACTAACTTCCTCCGAGTGTGCACTAAACGTCGCACTCCGGGACTTAGCTGCGATCCAGAATCGCCTAAGTACTAACTTCCTCTGAGTGTGCACTAAACGTCGCACTCGAGGACTTAGCTGCGATCCAGAATCGCCTAAGTACTAACTTCCTCCGAATGTGCACTAAACGTCGC